>NC_142934.1:46102693-46115193 GCF_046866305.1 Octopus bimaculoides
CATTGTGTATAAATGGGGAAGACTGGCGATTAATCGATCCGAATGGTGAAAATGCATGTGACGGAACCCAGCAAACTGAATATCTCAAGAAAAAGGAAATCTAAAAAGCAGAAGACCAACACAAAGTAGTTTTTTTCTGCGAGACATAAAATGTCTGGTTTGGTCTTTGACAGGACTTCTGGATCCCATATTGGCTCCCCTAGTCACGTGTAGGTCCCACAGAGGTTAAATCTATTGGACAAACATTCTCGAGTGTAAAGGGTGTAAAACGACGATGACGATATACGTGGTGGATGAGACTCGGTGGCTCTAAGATTCATACATAAGTAGATGACATTAATACAGCAGCTCAATGAGAGAGCCTCTACGTGATCGAGATACAAGCTATAAATAGCAACCAAATTTTTTTCAACTCACGCGCAAACGTACTTAGAAGAAGAACATGTGACATTCAGTCTCCTAACACACGATGGATGCCTTTGATCATAGCTCTGGTCAATCAAGTTTGACCTTGGGCTAAACAACAACATTGATACAAAGAGAAAAATTAGCACGGACGCAATTTCCCGGTTAAAGACTTGATAGTAATTGAACAGCCATAAAGAGATGAAAAGTGAAATTAACTAAGAAGTGAAAGGGAAGGATCTGAAGTTCTGTAAAATAAATTAATCCTGCGCCCTACCGTGGTTTGTTCAACTCTGTCTCTTGTGTAACTTGGTTTAGAGTAACGGTTGCATGGATAAATGTAGGGAGAAAAGGCATGCTACAATGTGTGGCCAGAAATAATCAGGATACTTTCTGGTAGCATCAACGCTGGAAGCATCTTTGGAGGCTGAATCACATTTTAATGTGAATGTGTATGTATGCGCTTCTATCTATCTATCTATCTATCTATCTATCTATCTATCTATCTATCTATCTATCTATCTGTATATATATATATATATATATATATATATATATATATATATATATATATATATAAATGGGGGTAGCGCGGCAGTGTTACAAGGTGCCGAAATTGTGATTCCCCCTCGACAGCTGATGAAGACAGTGTCCTGCAGTGCAAGTCGTCTGTGAAATAAAATTTCACTTTCTCTCTCTCTCTCTCTCTCTCTCACACACACACGCATATACACACACACACAGACACACACACACATCACACACACAAGTACTAAAATCTATCTATCTATCTATCTATCTATCTATCTATCTATCTATCCATCTATCTTTATATATAAGCACACATACATACATAATACAGACACGCACGCACATATATATAAGCATATACATATATGTATACATATATTGAAGCAAAATTATAATATATGCGCGCACGCATGTGTCTATGTATCAAATTTTATATTTACGCATTTCACAACTACAAATTATTTGCATTGATTCTTAATCAATATTTGTTTCATATTGATCACCAACAACACTACCACGGCCGCCGCCGCCTCCATCACCACAATCACCATCATCGCCACTACCACTCAGACCATTACAAATAAACGCCGCCGCCACTATCACCACTACCGCCTCCACCACCATCACCACAACCGTTATAATCACACCCACCCCACCACCTCCATCACTATTACAGTCCCCAGCATCTACCGCCGGCATTATCACTCGCACGTGCTTCATATTCTTTCTTCTACAAGAGAATGATCAATGCATATTCTTAACATAAATCTTCCCTGTTACAACAGACTTCAAGATGGTGTCAACGTTACGGACAATTATCTCCCTTTCTTCGCTTTCCTCTCTTCTCACCTACAAGAAATTTCCTACATTCACTATAAGGATGGTAGATAGGAGGATCGGGTAGACTTTCAGACCATAATGCATTGCGATATTTTGCTAGGGTCCTTTACGTTCTGATTTCAGATCCTTGCGATGTTGACTTTGACTTCCGTGTTTTCCCTGAGTCAAGTACCTGAGTCCTCTATATTACCGACTCTTCCCCACACGCCGGAAGCTTCTGGCCTTCTGGACTATACGTAAGAAATCCTTAATCTACTAAAAAGGGCACACATATGCGTAATCCCCCCTCGTTTCGAAGGTAAAGACAAGACGCGACTTCGTTAAAACAGTCCTTCCCGCAAAGTAATTTAAATAGAATATGGGATTTTTTGCGGAGGGTTGTGCAAAACAAGGTGGAGAAAATAGTCCATATTTTACCTACCAACCAATTCGTCTGTCTGTCTGTCTGTCTGTCTGTCTATCTGAAAGATAGGTCGTGTTTCTCTTTTCGGAAACTTTAAGTAATGCAATCTAAGACCGGATTTTGATACATGCATACATACATACATTCATACATACATACATGCATGCATACATACATACATAGGCTGATTAGAAGACTACAGATTCAAGCCATCAATGGAACTGTAAAGATATGTAAAACTTTCCAAAAATTTAGCACATAAATACATATGCATGCATCTAGACATAAAAACGCATCCATAAAACAAACATACAAATCTGCGCATACACTAACACCAAATACTGCACACACACACCCATATGCACAAATACCTAGATGATGTTGATAAAAGTTCCAATGAAGGAGCCTTGAATCTATGTTAGAGTCCGGCTCTTTCTCTATGGACAAGAAATACAGAAATGAAACTGATTGATAACATACATACATACATATAGTGGAGGTCGGCTCGACACCGAGAAAAGCCACTTCTAAATTCATTTCATACTAAGAACCACTTTACATTTTCTAGATAGATAGATAGATAGATAGATAGATAGATAGATAGATAGATAGATACATACATACATACATACGTACATACATACATACATACATACATACATACATACATAGACAAATATATAAAAGCATGAATCCGAAAGATCGGTCGTGTTTCTCTTTTCGGAAACTTTAAGTAATGCAATCTAAGGCCGGATTTTCATACATACATACATATATACATACATACATACATACATACATGCATACATACAGTGGAAGTCGGCTCCTCACCGAGGAAGGCCACTTCGAGATTCATTTCATACTAAGAAACACTTTACCTTTGGTTTTCTTATCGCCTATGATGTCTCATATGACACTTAAGACTTGCAAGGAAATTCATTCCACATTGATTATACAGCAGTTTTCCAGCAGCTGCCTGACTATCTCGATCGTTGATTCTCAACCATTTTTTAAACAATACCCATCCCCACCACCACTTTAGATTACTATTTCATTCTGATGGACCTCATGACCATTCCATGTTTAAAACATAGTTTTATAGATACTTATTTCAAAATTTCTATTTCGTTTTTTCCACTAAGAGAACATGTTTCAATAACGGGAAACATGTTGAACTATGTTAAGCGTTGGCGAAAGAAATCCAGCTGATTTTCAATGAATACATATAATGCAATTTTTGTTTTCCATAGATCCTTAAAATACTATCGGGGATCCCCAATTTACTACTTTGCTTGTGTGGACACCCAGAAATCTTATACGGGCCACAGGAGGTCACATGGATCCTGGTTATGTACCACTAACCCGGATGTTGGGATTTATGAAGCCGAGTGAGTTCACAGGTGAACCTGTGGAGGCGCGTGTCTTAGTGGTTAGGGTATTGGACTCATGATCGTAAGATTATTGTTTCGCTTCCTGGACCGAGCGACGCGTTGTGTTCTTGAGCAAAACACTTCATTTTACGTTGTTCCAGTCCACTCAGTTGGCAAAAATGAGCTATCCTGTGACAGACCGGCATTCTTTGCAGGTGGGGAATATATACGCCATGAAACCAGCAAACCGGCCCTTATGTGCCAGTATGACTCAAGAAGGTAACTTTACCTTTACCTTACAGGTTGACCTACACACTTTATTACATAAAGAGATCATGTTAGATGTGATATTGGTAAGCGGTCGTTTTTCAGTGACTGTGCTTCCGGGCCAACAAGTGCGGCCGTCTACGGCCATTGGTATATTTTCTTTCTTTTTTTGATATTGAATATTTTTTGTCTAAAATCATTATACACCTTAAACTTACAATACACACACACACATAGACGAAAGACAAGTTAACTGTGTTTAGTGATGTCATTCCCAGAGATTGCAAGTATTTTTCTTTGAACTCAGTGAATTTAAACTCAAAGCAACAAGTATGTAAAGGTAATGTTTCCTTGTCAGCTACACCAGCCTAGTGGAAGTAAGTGACTTCATGTATGATACATGAAGAGTTCCTGTCTCATCCACCTTTTCATGGTGATCTGTGCTACATACATTACTTAGTAATTGCATAGTCGTGGTTAACTTCATACCGACTTGTTTTGTGAGGCTGAGTTAGTTATAGTCTTATTTGAAACCGTAAATCCATCAGTGCGTGCCTTAATTTTACAGAGTTGCTTTTTATCATTGAGACTTGTTAAGTGATACAGTGACCGCATTCATTGCTTTTCTGTTAAGCTGGCTGCACACTGCTTCAGACAAAACCGTCTTAGACAAGACACAATCAATCAGCGTCCGAAACCACGTTCTTGGAATCTTGGTCATAACTTCAACAATTGTCATTATTTTGTGAGATTGGAAACCGTTGATATTTGATATTATTTCTGTAACAATTAGGTAATGATAAATAATTGTACTAATTACCGAAAAAAAAATTATAGCTAATCTAGATGTTGTTCAGTCTCGGATGGTAGTAACAATTTCTAAAGTTAAAATCAAAAACATGGTCTGGGATGCAAGTTTATCATGTCTTGTCTAAGACTGCTTTATTTGGGTTAGTGTGCGGCCGGCTTTACTAATTCATTATTAAACTTATTTTTTATGGTTTTTCAGAATAAATACATTTCTCTTTAACCCATAATTATGTCAAAAAAAAAATAAGACGAACTTTAAAAGAAGAAAACGGTATCTTCAATGAAGAATGGGAATTACAGTATTTTTAAGTAAATAGTGGAGGCAAAATGTCTTGCTTGTTTTGCGATACAGTAATTGTAACGGTTAAGAAATTCAATGCACAGCAACATTATTCTCTTCATAAAGATAATAAATATGTCAAATTAGAGAGTGAGTCTCGAAAGATAGCATTGCAGAAATTAAAAGATGGAAAACAAAAGCAAAGACAATTTTTCCAATCTGTGTTGCATCAAGCGAATGTTATGACAGAAGCCATCTATAAAGTTGCATGTTAGCTTGGATAAAAAGGTAAGCCATTCAGCGGTGCAGAACTCATAAGGGAAAGTATTTTAGAAGTGGTAGGATGTATAGATCCTGACAAAGTTAACAATTATAAAAAGATGCCTCTTTCAAGAAGGACTAATACAGACCGACAGCATGAATTGGCCTGTAATGTTAACAGAGCAATTGAAAAATATAATCCAAAAAGAAAATTTATAGTGCTCAGTAGCTTTGGATGAATCGACAGATTCCAGATTCAGCACAAGTATTGTATCTTATTCGTGCTATAACTGAGGATTTTCAAATATATGAAGAATTATTTGCTTTAGGCACCCTTAAAGGAAGGACACGAGGGATAGATATTTTTAACAAATTCAAAGAGCAATATCATAAAACTAAATTTTACTAATTTGGTGTGTGCACAGATGATGCTCCAGCTATGATGGCTGAAAATGAAGGGTTTATTGCACATCTTAAAAGAGTAATCAAGGAACCAAATGTACTGAATTTTTTTTCATTGTATTTTACATCAGCAAAATCTCTGAGCAAAATCTGTCGTTTTAAATGACACTTTGCAGAAGGTTATAAGTATGCAGAAGGTTATAAGTATACAAACAAATGCCCTGAAGCATCGTCAATTTCGAAACATGCTCATGATGGATGACGAAGTAATTAATGTGGATTTGCCTTATCAATGGTTGTTGTAAAGAAAAGTATTGGTCAAAATTTTGTCTTTACGAAGGCAAATAATTGACTTTTTCAAAGAAAACAACAAACATTGTGAGTTATCAGATCCAAATTTTCACAGAGATGTTGCATTTTTATGTGATGCGATGTCAAAACAAAATGAGTTAAACATTTTGTTTTAAGGCAAAAATAAATGTATTTATGATGTTTGGCAAAAAATTTGGGCATTTAGAAAAAAATTGTCGTTTTTCAAGTTCCTTTTGGCTCAATCAAAACTTTCAGTAGAACACTTTCCTCGGCTTACGAAGGTAATGAGCTAAAATGAAGATATCTATAAATCTTTTGGAGAATACGAGTCAGTTTTAGACTCATTAATAAAAGAATATAATAAAAGATTCAATGATTTTGAAAAACCTAACATCACTCTGAAACTTGCTTTTCAGCCTCACTTAGTTGATGTATCAGAGGCCCCCGAAGAGTTACAAATGGAACTTATTGAAATGTCTGAAGCTGATATCCTGAAATCCCCGTTTGACAAGAAGGAAAATCCCATCGAAATTTGGAAAAATGCGGTAGAATATCCTCGTCCTCGTGAACATGCACGCCGACTAATTTCCTGCTTTTCTTCAACAAACTGTTGTGAATCCACATTCTCGTACTTAACGCAAATCAAGAATTCGCTGAGAACGCAATCGACAGATGAGCATTTGGAGGACCAATTGAGACTAAGAACCATTATGTTAGAGCCTGATGTCAAAACGCTTTCTCAAAAAAACCCCCCAAAAAACAGCAAATTCAAAGAAGTCATTAATTTGTATAAAAAATACCTACTTGCCTAAATAAAATATTTGAAAATGTTATCTTCTCGATGGTCATAAGCTGTCTTTTTTATAAGATTA
Organism: Octopus bimaculoides; assembly: GCF_046866305.1. NCBI lineage: Eukaryota > Metazoa > Mollusca > Cephalopoda > Octopoda > Octopodidae > Octopus > Octopus bimaculoides. Next base: position 46,109,447 of record NC_142934.1, read on the forward strand.
TTATTCACATACTTATTACTTGTATACAATGTACCTACTTACTTAAATAAAATATTTGAAAATGTCTTGCTTTCGATATTATTAATTTACTTATTATTTGTATAAAAGCACTTAAACAAAATATTTGAAAAGTCATGCTTTCGATTTCTACACACCTGTCTTTCTTTTATTTGATTACTAATAAATTACTTAGGGAATACAATAACTAAAAAAAGAAAATTGTTCAATGCGGCCTCTATTAGGGATGATGAATTGTAGCGTGGCCTCCATGCACAAAAAAGGTTCCCCATCCCTAGTCGAAAGTCAATTTCCACTGACTTAAGATTAAAGACATTTCGTTCAAGTTCTTAAATATACTAGGGTACCACATTATCTAATGTGATTATCTTTTATTTTAGATGGGACAGCATGTTTTCATACTATTGTTACTGTTGTTGTTGGTCCTTAAGTAGATGGTGGCTTGGTAATGGTGGTAAGTGTACTGTGTTGTTATTGATATGTATGGTTGTGTGTGTGTGTGTGTGTGTGTGTATGTGTGTGCATGTGCATGTGTATGTGTATATGTATACACACACATATAATATATATGTATATATATGCGATTATTTGGTACACGGTGCCGAATTTTACACTTCTGTAAATAATAATAACATTTATAAGCTTAAAGCTTATAAGTGATCAGCGTGCACTGACTAAGGTAAATAGTCTAATATTGGGGTATATAAGCCCTCGAAGGAAAAAAAAATGTCAGGTTTGTCGTACGCACGGGACTCGAATCCACACCTCTATGTATGTATGTATGTGTAGATAGATAGATAGATAGATAGATAGATAGATAGACAGATTTGATTGATTGATATTGTTTGTGACCCAAGAAAATAAATGCCAACACACACGTGAATGAATATTCACAGTGAAAATTCTACCTCATACTCCGTAAGTGTTTTTAGGGAAGCATACACAACTCTACTAGTATATGCACACACACACACACACACACACACACACACACACACACACACACACACACACACACACACACACACACACACACACATGTTGTGTGTGCCTATACGTTTATGAATTTGCGTCACAAGATTCCTGATGTGAAACCGAATATTGAAACAGATAGTGTTGTATTTCGGGACGGTCATTTTTTTTTGCCAAATAAACACACGCACTATATATTCGTTCTTCACTCGTTTATTACTGTTCTTATTTCATCCCACGTCCATTGTCCGGAAATCTTTTGTCACACATCAGTGACCTTTTCAGCGACACTTCCCGTCCTCGTGTGTGTTCCTAGATTAAGCGGACCAGGAGCACACACGGGGACGGAAAGTGTCGTTGAAGAGGTCACAGATGTGTGACGAAAGATTTCCGGACATTGGACATGAGTTAAAACAGCAATACACGAGTGAATATATAGTGCGTGTGTTTATTTGGCAAAAAGCAAAAAGAAAAAAAAATTACTATCCCGAAATACAAAAAATTATACACATATATATATATGTTCTTTTATTCTTTTACTTGTTTCAAACATTTGACTGTGGCCATGCTGGAACATCACCTTGAAGGATGTTAGTCGAACAAATCGACCCCAGGACTCATTTTTTAAGCCGATATTATTCTATAGATCTCTTTTGCCGAACCGCTATGTTACGGGGAGGTAAACACACCAATACCAATCGTCAAGCAGTGATGGGGGAGGACAACGACACAAAGACTCACACACACACACAGACACACACACACAAACAAACATACACACACATATATATACGACGGTCTCCTTTCAGTTTCCGTCTACCAAATCCACTCACGAGGATTTGGTCGGCCCGAGGCTATAGTAGAAGGCACCTCTCCAAGGTGCCACGTAGTGGGATTGAACCCGGAACCATGTAGTTGAGAAGCAAACATCTTACCACACAGCTATCATTCGCCATGTTGGACCACTGAACTCGACACGTTTTTTTTTTTTTTTCATTCTCTATTCCCTCTTATTCCTTTCTGTCGAGGAGCGTAGGCTCGAAACATAAAAGACTTTTCTATTTTTCCCGAGCGTCAGACTAAGACACTTGCTTGTTGTTCCTACAACTGTCTTCGTCTTTGTTTTTTCTTTTATAAATGTGAACTATATATATATATATATACACAGGGTGGCAATAAAGTCACTATACAGTTACTTACAATGAAAAAGCAAAACAATACACACGACACAGAATCAGGTTCACAACTGTAGCTTATAAATCATAAGAGTTGGTCTACAATTGTAGCTTTTCGGAAGTTAATCTCACCAATGACAGAAGTTTACTTAATCTGTTATCTAACTTAATGCGTTATACCTGTTGGCTTGCTCTCGAGTGTCATTTTTAATCAAATATCGATGACCTCAAGCAATTTATTCGAGATGCATTTGTAGACTTAAGTCGTCTGAACCATTCGTGTCGTGACATTTGTCGAAGCGGTCTCTAACGTTGTACGAAATGCATTGAAGCAGGTGGCTTGCAGTTCGAACAGTATCAGTAATTAATTTACTATTGTTTACCTTAGCTATTTATTGTTATCCACGAGAAATAACCAGAACCATTTTACTAATAAATTTCTGGACTGTTGATTAATTGGTTTGTCTTAATTGCTATTGTAACTGTATCGCGACTTTATTGCCACCCTGTGTATTATTTATATATATATATATATATATATATATATATACATGCACACACACACACACACACACACACACACACACACACACACACACACACACACACACACACAAACACACACACACATATTGTAATGAATTTATATTCGGGTATAGTATGCTGTCTAAATTCCATTTTCTTCCTTTCATATTATGTGTGTGTGTGTGTGCGTGTATGTGTGTGTGTGTGTGCGTGCATGTGTGTGTGTGTGTGTGTCTGTGTGTGTGTGTGTGTGTGTGTGTGTTCTATGATATTATTGATATCAGCCGGTCGTAACTTATTGAAAGTAACACTTTGAATTAGTCACGACCAGTGAAACGTTGTCAATAAAATTATGTATGTGAATGTTTGTTTATTGTGTACTATATATATATATATATATACATATAAAGGGAGAATTTACAAAAAACAAAAGACGAAGACAAGTGGTGTAGACAACAAACAGACGTATTAGTTTAACGCTCGGGAAGTGAAAAAGTCTTTAACGTTTCGAGCCTACGCTCTTCCACAGAAAGGAACACAGAAATAATCAAGGAGAGAAAATAAAGAATGTGTAGTGGCTAACGATCTATCATGGTGAATGCCGGACAGAGGGGTCACGCAGGAGAGCTAGGAAGAAGGGGAGATAATAAAGTACTGGTGATCCCAAAACGAATGTGCGCGTGTGTATAAAAGAGTATGTATGTGCGTGTGGGTGAGGGCTGGTGACCTTGACGTGTGCATATATGAATGTGTAGGTGTGTGGATGTGGGGCAGGGAAGTGGTCAGTGCTAGTGTGTGCGTGGTGGTGTGATGTGATGTGATGTGATGTTGTGTGGTATGGTAGTGTATGGTGTAGTGGTGTCGTGTGATGGTGTTGGGATGTTGGGGAGGTGAGAGTGGGGAAGCAAGGATGGGGAAGCAAGGGTGGGGTGTGGCTTAGGCTGAGATGGGGGTAGAGGTGGGATATGTGGGTAGGCTGAGGGTGGGGGTAGAGCTGGAGTATGTGGGAGTGGGTATAAGGGATGGGGTGGAGTGGGATGGGATGGATAGGGAAGGTGGGGTTGGATTGTGTGGGGGTAGAGTTACTAGAGAGGGGTGACGATGAAGGGAGAGGTGAAGGCCGAAGGTGAGTAGGAGTGAAGAGAAGAGAGAAGGAGAATAGGAGTGACGAGAAGAAGTAGGAGTCGGAGCAAGAGAGATGTTGGTGGGAGGAAGTAGGTGTGAGATAGAGAGAGAAGAGGGAAGGAGGTTAGATGAAGAGGGGAGGAGAGTTGAGCCCATGTGGTGCAAAAGAGCGAAGAGAGAAGATTAATCCCTGTTCACGGCGCAAACGGGAGTCCGGATGGCCCCTGCGCAAGGACAATTCGAACGCAAACAGGTGTTACAAAGAATGACCGGTAGAGCTGAAATGGTGCGAGACCGGGGTGTCATTGCCGAGTCGGATGTCTCAGAGGTGTTCCGCGAACCGGTCAGCAAAGCGGGTCCCGTTTCCCGATGTATAAAGAAGGGCAGAGAGAGAGAGAGCAGGAGATGCAGTAGGTGACATTGGTAGAAGTGCAGGTGAAGGAGTCAGTGATATGATGGTGTCGATGATGGGTGCCGGTGAGGAGGGTGGTGTTGGAGAGGTAAGGGCAAGTGCAGCAGCGTGGGCAGGAGCAGGGGAACGAGCCGGGTTGGGAGGTTGGGTTGGGGAAGAAGTAAATAAATGGAGTTAAACGCAGGTGTTATTCAAATTCTTTTACTTCTGACACATGTTTCGAAGATATCACTGGTATTATTCCAAAGGAATAAAATGGTGTAAAACAATGTAATCTTCTCTTTTGCTACCCTGGTAACTATTTATTTTTTTCATGTTAATTGTTAACAAGGGAAAAATACACACATCTATATATATATATATATATATATATATATATATAATATAGATTTAATCAAAAGATTAAATGTGGTACTTAAAATGTTTGAGGCACCAGAATTTGGTAGGATAAAAACCAAAAACAAAATCAAGAGATTTGGTGAATAAAATTTGAAGAAAAGCAACAAAAATTCAATAGGTTATAGCAGTACGTACGTTTCGTACAAACTTCATTTATTCATGTAGTGAGAACACTACATAAAATGTACAATGAAAATGTACTCCTCAGCTGCATAATAGAATTTCATTTTAGAAAGTCATTTTGTAGATGTGTGCAAAAAACAAGAGTAAGAGAAGAAAACATACCATCTTGACTATGCTGCTGATCAACAGTCTAGTATTATGCAGCTGAGGAGTACATTTTCATTGTGTTTGTACGAAACGTACGTACTGCTATAACCTATTGAATTTTTGTTGCTTTTCTTCAAATATATATATATATATATATATATATATATATATAGTTCAGATTTATAGAAGAATAGAAACGAAGATAGGTGTGGGAACAACAAGCAAATGTATTAGTTTGGCGCTCGGGGAAAATGGAAAGGTCTTTTACGTTTCGAGCCTACGCTCTTCTACAGAAAAGTATAAGAGGAAATACATAGAAAATGAAAAAAACGTGTCGAGTTCAGTGGTCGAACATGGCAAATCATATATAGATACACAGACACACACACACACACACACACACACACACACACACACACACACACACACACATTTATATAAAGTAAACAGAAAATGAGAAATATTGATCAACAACAATTGACTTACATCAATTATCATTTTTTTAATTCAATACAAATAGACTGGATCCCATGCAGTCTATTTGTATTCAATTAAAAAAATGATAATTGATGTAAGTCAATTGTTGTTGATCAATATTTCTCCATTTTCTGTTTACTTTAGATTTAATTCCTAATAAACCCATATTTATCTTTGTTATTACCTGTAATCTGTGATCATAATATGCTTGAATATGTATGTCCAGGGTTAACATATGTAATTATACTGGTAGTACAACGGATATTTTTTATCCCTGAAACGATTATTCCAGCCTCTAACTCTACTAACCTTATATATATATATACATATATAGATAGATAGGTTGATAGATAGATAGATAGATAAATAGATAG
>NC_142934.1:46122693-46142693 GCF_046866305.1 Octopus bimaculoides
GTGTGAATGAGGCATAGAGAGCTTGGTGGCGTGGAATGGGGCTGTATTTGAAAAGAATTGTCCAATGTTGTGTAGTTTATAGTTGGATACAAAGCAGGCAGCGAAGATGGAGACTTTCTTCATATCTTTATAATCTCATAAGAGTTGCGCTGCTGGGTGTTTTTGAGGAGTGGAAAGTGAATGAAATTCTCTCGGCATTGTAGGCTATGTTCTTTGCCCGCACAGCTGAACTACAGCTACGCAAAAAACACTTGAAGGACTTGGGACATTGCGGTTGTATGTGAGATATATAGTGAAAAGTCTAAATGTATGGTTTCCGTCATCAGCTTAGCTGTTTTTGATGGACTGGTGGAAAGGAAGTGTGCCGTCCGCGATAAGTGGTACAAAGCTAGGGGAGCTCCAACCACTCGGCAGGCTTGAAACACTGGAAGGTTCGTGAGAAAGGACATTTATTTAGTAAGAAATTGTACGTGGGAGAGTTGGAATGAGAGAGTGGTCGGAAAACCTGACAGATGCAGAGATTGACAGTTTGATGGAGGTTGGGCTTAGGACTGAATAAGAGATCAGGAGTGCTTGGGTTGTCTGTGTGTCGGTATGGAATGGTAGTAAGGATTAAGAGATAAAACAAGTTGGTGTGAAGAATTGAGAATAGAAAAGGGCTCGGGTTCTGTAAAGCGAGTGTGAGAGCCGTGAGGAAATGTGAACATGGAAGTCACCAAAAACGTTGCCTTCTGAGGGAAAAGAGTTTAGATATATATCCTAAATGGGGGAGAAAATACTGTCAAAGAAGTGTTGGTGGCTTTTAGGAATTTGTAGAGCCTTGTCACATTTTGTGTGTCAGTTAGTGATCAACTGATACTTATTTCAAGTCGACCTCGGCAGAATTTGAACTCAGAACATAAAGACAGACGAAATGTCGCTAACGATTTAAATGTATTTAGTGGGGATGAGACAGGGAGATTTTGAGCCAGAGAATCTGGAAGTTACTAATTATTGCTGAAATGTAAGAAGTAAAACAGAGAAAATGAAGTTTACGAATGAGAATGCATAGAGAATGTATTGTAGACAATATAGATTGGTTGTAGATATGGATTGAGAAATCTGTGCCCCTAAGATAAATAGGATATATGGCTTGCGTGTAAGAAGTGATGTACGGGATGTAAGCTGGATGGTGGTGGTGGTGGGTCCTTGAGTGTTTGGAAAGAGGAAGGAGAAATCTCCAAGGTTTTGTATCTGTTTATTGAAATTGAAGGAAGCGTAGAGAGTAACGGTGCGGAGAATGATAACGGAAATCCCTGGACTCAAAATTTGGACTGAATGCTTGGAAGAGAGTAGACTCTGTTAAAAGCATTCGAAGGATGGTGTGCCTACCACTCAGAAGAAAGTGAAAATTCTACGCTCAATCCGAAGGCGCTATATTGAGCTGAATAACAGCAAAATATAAAACCAAAAACTAAAATCGTAGTACTGGTTGTGAAGACAGGAAAATTGTAACAATGTAATAGTAATAATAGCAGTAGCATCATCAGCAGTAGTAGTTGTACCATTAGTATCATGTTTTAATAAAAGTGTGTGTGCGTGTGTGCGCGCGCATTTATAACTGTATGTATGTATGTATGTATGTATGCTAAGACACGTGGCTTAATGGTTAGGGCATTCGGCTCACGATCGTAAGGTCGTGAGTTCAATTCCCGGCGATGCGTTGTGTCTTTGAGCAAGACACTTTATTTCACGTTGCTCCAGTCCAACCAGCTGGCAAAAATGAGTTGTACCTGTAATTCAAAGTGCTAACCTTGTCACATTCTGTGTGTCACAGAATCTCCCTGAAGACTATGTTAAGGTCGCATATGTGAGTGAAGTGCTTAACCATAATAATGATAGTGGTTTCAAATTTTGGCACAGGACTAGCAAGTTCGAAGGAGAGGTAAGTCGATTAAATCGACCACAAGGTTTCAACTGGTACTTATTTTATCGCGCACAAAAAGATAAAAGGCAAGTCAACCTCAGCGGAATTTGAACTCAGAACGTAAAGAAGGACGAAATGCCACTAAGCATATTGCCCTGCGTACTAACAACTTTGCCAGCTCGCAGTCTTAGTAAAATAATAATAAAAATAATAATAATAATAATAATAATAATAATAATAACAATAATGATTTCTTTTATTTGCTACTAGGATGAAGAACGAGGGTGACAATACAAAAACAAACATAAAATGTTTAATTATGATTGAATGATTTTAAAAACAAAAAAAAACACAAAAAAACCCCGCAACGTATACACGTCATACGTTAACAGAAAGGAAGTATACATAGTATAGGACAGCAAGAGAGAAGTGGAAAAAGTGATAGTGATGGGGCCCTCCTGATAGAAGAGGACCTCTAGGGATAATCGAAGGATCCCACCATCCAAAATCTTCCTGAACGCTAAGGACAGGTGTCCTCTCCAGCTTCTTTCCTCCGACTCACAGGTCTATACTTAGGGTGGTACCATCCACTCACGCCATTATAATAAATGTATGTATATGTGTATATATAAATATATATATAGGCGCAGGAGTGGCTGTGTGGTAAGTAGTTTGCTTACCAACCACATGGTTCCGGGTTCAGTCCCACTGCGTGGCACCTTGGGCAAGTGTCTTCTACTATAGCCTCGCGCCGACTAAAGCCTTGTGAGTGGATTTGGTAGACGGAAACTGAAAGATGACCGCCGTATATATGTATATATATGTATGTGTGTGTATATGTTTGTGTCTGTGTTTGCCCCCCCCCCCAACATTGCTTGACAACCGATGCTGGTGTGGTGTGTTTAGGTCCCCGTAACCTAGCGGTTCGGCAAAAGAGCCCGATAGAATAAGTACTAGGTTTCTAAAGAATAAATCCTGGGGTCGATTTGCTCGACTAAAAGCGGAGCTCCAGCATGGCCACAGTCAAATGACTGAAACAAGTAAAAGAGTAAAGAGTATATGTATACATACATACATAAATGTATGTATGTATGTATGTATGTATGTATGTATGTGCGTGCGATCGTGCGTGCGTGTGTATGTATGTGTATGCATATATGTATGCATGTATGTATGTATCTTTTCCCTTTCACTTGTTTCAGTCCTTAGACTTCAGCAAAGCTGGAGCACCGCCTCGAAGGGTTTAAGACGAACGGATCGACACATTTTAATGCTTGGCAATTATTCTATCGGTCTTTTTGCCGAAGTGCAAAATGACGGGGATGTAAACAAACCAACAACGCTTGTCAAACGGTGATAGAACAAGCACAAACACAAGGACACTCACATTGGTATATACATGGACACACACTCGCACATAGACATTTGTATTTCGCTCAGGCATAACGATATTAATAAACTGGTGTCAGAACTCAATATATATGAATGCTTCCAGGCGGCGGGCTTAGCCGAGCCATTAGCACACCGGGCGAAATACTTAACAGCATTTCGTCTTTTTTCATGATCTGAGATCGAATTCCGACGAGGTCGATTTTGTCTTTTATCTTTTCGGAGTCGATAGAATAATTACTAGCTGAGTAATGGAGTCGATGTAATCGGCTTACCCCTCACTCGAAATCGCTGGTCTTTTGCTAAAATTTGAAATCAATATACATATGATTCAGAATAAAGAGTTAAACGAGTAGAGAAGAGTAAAATGAAATTGCAAAAATGACAAAGGAAGAGGAAATTAGGCAATGAATTTCATTAGCCTACAGCTGTTTCTGCTACAGGATACTCAGCTCTTTTATTGACTCATACCATTAGTACCATCCTTTAATTCATTTGTTCGTGTGCATTGATAACTATGTATGTATGTACGCATGTGAAAGCGCGTGGCTTATTAGTATGTATACACACACACACTCACACGCACGCACATATACATGCATACATATATAGATATATGTACGTACATACGCACATACATACACACACACACACACACACACACACACACACACACACACACACACATATATATATATATATATATATATATATATATTATGTGGCACTCCGTCGGTTCCGACGACGAGGGTTCCAGTTGATCCGATCAACGGAACAGCCTGCTCGTGAAATTAACTTAAATACAAGTGCAACAGAAGCAGGAAGAAAGAATGAGAGAAAGTTGTGGTGAAAGTGTACAGCAAGATTCGCCACCTCCCCGCTGCCGGAGCTTCGAGGAGCTTTAGGTGTTTTCGCTCAATAAACACCCACAACGCTCGGTCTGGGAGTCGAAACCGCGATCCTACGACCGCGGGTCCGCTGCCCTAACCACTGGGCCATTGCGCCTCCACGATGCACACACACGCACGCACACACACACGCACACACACACACACACACACACACACACACACACACATATATAAATATATATATACAAGGTCATCAGCTGTCGAACGCCGACGAAGGGAAATAACCCTGAAATCCGGATACGTTCGTGCTGCTGATCGAGGTGAGAGGGATAACTTCCCTTGGCAAACAGGACACAGTCGTGTGTCGATAAGCCAGCTGGAGGAGATGTCCTCCTGGGGCTAAAAGCAACAGTAACATCCACCCCTAGGGGTCAGCCACACTTAAGTGGCAATATACTACACTTTATCGTGCAGTTACTGTTAATACTTCATTTAGAGAATTAACATTGCTTATATATATATATATATATATATATATAGTATATATATATATCTATGTATATATATATATATATATATATATATATATGTGCGTGTTTGTGCGTGTGTGTGTGTGTGTGTGTGTTATACATTGTACAACACGGCTTATATTAGAAAATCTAAGATAGAATTGATGTAGATAGACTACAGTCTTTAAATCGTTCACTGCGGAGCGTAAACATTTTAAATAATCTCATTATTCCCTTCGTACATAGAAAAATAGAAGAGATTATACTGAAATGTTTCAAAATGTTATCAGAAGATAGATAATCCTCGTTCTGAAAGCGAAGAGACTTGATAACAATCTCTATTTAAATCAAACACAAGACAAAACTTAGCTGTAATGGCTGCCGAGAATCCATTCTCTACGATCCATTCACACAAAAATATATAAAATGTTGGCTAACAAATTACTGTTTTATTTACCAATTCTATATGGTGTACAAGATCAACACTTTCAGAACTTGTAATAATTTGTGAGGTACGACAAAAAGCCGTCCGTCATCCATTGTTTTCAACCTATATTTACACGATCTTCTACATTTCCTTAAAGCAGACGTGCAATGTTGTATGTAGATGATATTATATACTCATGCTTCCACCATTTTTCAAACACTTTTGCGACTAATTCAATCCGAATACATCACCTTGGAACTTAACTCTATAGCAGCGACTAGCAAATCTGCTGTCACCGCCATACGAAGAACACAAAAATAACCAGCAAAGATATCAAATGATTGTACTCAACAACACAACGCGGAATTAAAAAACGTTAGATGTTACATACAACTTTTCAACAACATTCATGACGCACATAGTAAAAAAGATATAGAAAAACGAACCATAAATATACTTAGAAGAGTCACAGTTATCTCATTTTGCCAACAGAGAGAAACACCAAAATCATTTACAAATAAGACATGAGATCCATCATGGACTATACCATCCTTGCCTGAACCACTAATCTTTCCACAACAAACCGCAATAAGCAACAAAGAACACAAAATAGCTCACTGTACATCATAACAGGTCACACACAGACTGCACCTATGGACCGCCTATATATCGAACCAAAGAAAAAAAAACTATTGACAGTGAAAGACCATCTGAACATGCCGGGAGCACAGTTTGTTGTGACAGTTAATTTAAACATCTACAGATCGTGTCAGTATATGAAAAAGCATCCCTATCAAGACACGTATACAACATCTCAGGATTCTGCTATGACATCCTCTACAAACGCTATGTCTCTTACTCAACCCTGATAAGGCTGAGGAACACATTCACACAGAAACGGCTGTAGCATCAATAGATACAAAACACCAAGAGTATTGTTGTTGGGAGGAACAGCAATTATCGCGCTCTGACCAAGACCACCTTGTCCACATTTGCTGTGGCAACCATCATAATCATTGGCTGTACAGAAATATATTGGACAATGGAAAGAGTGCAGTGTGTCCAGATTGTCACACTGCCCCCTATATGATTCATCAGTCAAATGTTAGTGTATGCAATGTCTACATGTGTACGAAGGCGGCGAGCTGGCAGAAACGTCAGCACGTCGGGTGAAATGCTTAGCAGTATTTCATCTGTCTTTACGTTCTGAGTTCAAATTCCGCCGAGGTCGGCTCTGCCTTTCATCCTTTCGGGGTCGATAAATTAAGTACCAGTTGCGTAATGGGGTCGATCTAATCGACTGGCCCCCTCCCCCCGCCCAAATCTTCGGGCCTTGTGCCTAGAGTAGAAAAGAATATCTACATGTGTACACTGGACAGTGTGGAGGCGCAATGGCCCAGTGGTTAGGGCAGCGGACTCGCGGTCATAGGATCGCGGTTTCGTTTCCCAGACCGGGAGTTGTGAGTGTTTATTGAGCGAAAGCACCTACAGCTCCACAAGGCTCTGGCGGGGATGGTGGCAAACCCTGCTGTACACTTTCACCACAACTTTCTCTCACTCTTGCTTCCTGTTTCTGTTGTACCTGTAATTCAAAGGGCCAGCCTTGTCACACTGTGTCACGCTGAATATCCCCGAGAATTACGTTAAGGGTACACGTGTCTGTGGAGTGCTCAGCCACTTGCACGTTAATTTCACGAGCAGGCTGATCCGTTGATCGGATCAACTGGAACCCTCGACGTCGTAAGCGACGGAGTGCCAACAACACTGGACAGTAGAAAGAGTACATTATGATGATGTTGTCAGGCTGCAAGCGATGTCTGTGAGTGGACAAAAATAGACTGGACAATGTAAAGAGAACGATGTGTCCAGGTTGCCAGGTTGTAGTTTACATAATTCATTGCGTGTGTGCAGTTTGTCTCTCAGACTGGTGGTGATGTGGTATATCTGAAGCAACAATGTCTTATGGGTTGCTTTTTGTAGTTCGGTCAAGTATTTGCATGGTATAGGCCTGGTGGGTTAATGCCGTCCGAAGACTACTCATTCACAATGACATCAACATCTGCAATAGCCTCGGTGCGGTCGCTCGGTCCTCTGGGAGGCAGATTATTTCCCAGCCTCTCATAAGAGGGAGACATTAGGTAATGTAGCCATGATGGAAGGGCTCAAAGCTCGAATGCATTTGATCATAGGTCTGCTCGCTCAAGGTTAACCTGGGGTTAAACAACAATAACAATGACTACTACTACTACTACTACTACTACTACTACTACTACTACTACTACTACTACTACTACTGGTGATGTAGTAATAGTAGTAGTAGTAGTAGTAGTAGTAGTAGTAGTCGTACAGTGACACCGCGGTGACGAGGAACAAAAGTAACAAAGTAACATCATCATGATCATAATCATCATCATCATCATCATCATTATCAACAACAACAACAACAACAACAACAGCAGAAGCTGTAGCAACACCAATTACTGTAGCAGCAACTCCTGGGGCAATTTCAGCAGTCACAAATATATAAACAACAGCGATTACCCTTCAATATGGTCCCTCAACGAGCTACATACAAATAGCAGCTGCTTCACCATGAAACTATTCCCTACCATCTTACAAAGGACCACATGAGATAACGCAATCGTAGATAGAGAATTTTAGATATCAATGTAGGATATCCGTGGGTAGCTGTTGGCTGGTTGTTGGCTGGATATGGTTGGCCATGGGTTAAACAACTGTGTTTCCTACCAACAGCTGTAAATAGCAATATTATAATCTTCGGATACGTGGCGACGATTCTTAATTTCCAACACTCCTAAACATGTTCTATCCATTATATAAATGTTATACATTGCTATTTATTCGTATAAATATACTCTCTTTTACTCTTTTTCTTGTTTCAGTCATTTGACTGTGGCCATGCTAGAGCACCGCCTTTTAGTCGAGCAAATCACCCCCAGGACTTATTCTTTGGAAGCGTAGTACTTATTCTATTGATCTCTTTTGCCGAACCGCTAAGTTACGGGGACGTAAACACACCAGCATCGGTTGTCAAGCGATGTTGGGGAGACAAACACAGACACAAACATACACAAACATACATACATATATATATATATATATATATATATATATATATATATATATACACATATATACGACGGGCTTCTTTCAGTTTCCGTCTACCAAATCCACTCACAAGGCTTTGGTCGGCCCGAGGCTACAGTAGAAGACACTTGCCCAAGGTGCCACGCAGTGGGAATGAACCCGGAATCATGTGGTTGGTAAGCAAGCTACTTACCACACAGCCACTCCTGCGCCTATATGTTTATATTGTTATATAATTTATACATTGTTATACATGTTATGTACGCTGTGCATGTTTCCGGAGACAGAACCAATTCTTGTTAAAATTCTTTTAAGGAAATTCTTGGATTTCTCAAATAATAACAGCAACAATAATTATTAATAATCCCTTCTAACAATAATCCCTTCTATCATAGGCACAAAGCCTGAAATTCTTGAGGATGAGGTTAGTCCGTGGAAATCTCACAAAAACCACGATCGCCCTGACCTCTTGGGTAAGTGCTCTCTCTATTTAATCTACCCTCGATCAAGAATCGCATGTTTAGAGTATGCCGGTTCACTCGGACCATTCGCGCAACATTCACCCACCTTTTAACAAAATTGCTGGGAGGCAGCACTTTTCACTCTACCTTCACTTTCCTTTTCAAGTGAAATTTGAAAAAGTTGATGAAGGCTTAGCTAAAAAAAGAAAGTTTCTGTCTTCAGCCCTTTCAGCCTGGTCCACCACACAACCTCTTTCACTAAGGACATCAGATAAAGAAAGAGTGCCTACCCTTCCCGGCCAAAGGTAGGCGGCGGGCGATTTTCTCGACGGCCTCGGTTTATAATCGGATCCGTCCCATACGTGACAACAGATGTTCGACATAAGCCCACAAGTCAGCAATGTTCAGGCACTAGACGAGAACGTGCAAAACAGTTTCGTCGCTCTGTGCGCACCTCGGGCAAGCCCGGCTAACGGCACTTCCATGCCTGTAGAGTCTATCCCGAACCGACAATAACCTTAGTAGCACTGGAAGTTATCCCTAGGCCCCGGCCCTAAAGTCCTCCGAAACAGACCAACCAACTCATTCTCATCGACGCCTAGAGTCCCTTCAAGAACGTCGTCGCATTTGCCCGACACTAGCCCTCTATAGAATGCCCGAGTGGAACTTCCACCGACCGCATTGCCTGACTGACAGAGGACTAAGAGTGCCTGACTACACCATAAGTGCCAGGAGCTCTGCTTTGGTCTACGCTTGATCCAGCACTGCAGCTCAGACAAAAGACGAGCTGTGGGAAATCGTGTCTGACAAATGGCGATTATACCTGCTCACCGTCTAGGAAGCAGTGGAGATATCACAGCTTCAGCGCATGTCTACTCATCAGCAGCCATGGCATGCCCAGCCTCCATTCAGTGGGTGTTGACAGCAAATGGAGCGTCTGACGAGTGGAACGCACCTGGAAATAGAGGTAACTCGAATGTGGAATCTAAAAACAGAAACAATTCCTATCATAGTGGGCACATTAGGTATGATAAAAAAATATTCAGACAAATACATAACAAAAACACCAGGACTTACAAATATATATAACATACATAAAATTGCACTACTGGGCACTGCACACATCCTACGCAAAACACTTTCAATACAGTAACCATAAGAGCATCACAGCAAACCACAGCACATACCCAAGGCACACAGAGCTGCGCTCGGTAGTGAAGTGAAAGCACGTTATAAAAATAAAACTACTGAATAATAATAATAATGATGATAATAATCATCAAACAATATTAGCATAAACTGTGGCATTTTCCAAGGTGACTCGCTTTCACCACTAATTTTCTGCATAGCACTAATACCACTCTCAAGTGAACTGACTAGAACAGGGTATGGCTACAAAATTGACAACAGGAAAATAAGCCATCTATTTTATATGGATGATTTAAAACTATATGGCAAAGATGATGAAGAGCTTGAAGGACTACTACATACTGTGAAAGGATTCAGTGATGATATCGGGATGGGGTTTGGCCTTGAAAAGTGTGCCAAAGCCACTTTTAAGAAAGGGAAACTGGTAAAGTCAAGTTCAATAGAATTAGATGTCGAAACAGTAATAAAGGAACTTGAGCAGGAACAAACCTATAAATACCTAGGAATAAATGAAGGCTCTGGTATCCAGCATGCAAGCATGAAAGAGAAGGTTAGAAAGGAATGTTATAGAAGAGTTCGAGCAGTTCTGAAGTCTGAGCTGAATGCATATAATAAGGTGTTAGCCATAAATTCCTTAGCAGTCCCAGTTGTTCTTTATAGCTTCAATGTGCTTAACTGGAATACCAGTGAAATAGTCAAAATTGATAGAAAAATCCGCAAGCTACTGACTTGTAATAAGATGCACCATCCAAAAGCAGATGTGGATCGTCTTTAGCTTCCCAGAACTCAGGGAGGTCGAGGCTTGATCCAGCTTGAACTTACGTACAAAACCATCACAATCGGACTGACCAAATACCTTGACACAACCAACGATTGGATGCTGAAACTTGTTGAAAAACATGAAAGACCGAAAAAACTTCACTCTATTCTGAAAGAGAGCAAAAAATTCGCTACTGATCTCTTAGATACCCACCAGCTTGATCAAGTTGAAGGAAATGCGCCAACTGCTGCTGCAAAGAAAATAAAATTAATTGCAAAGACAAAAGCACATGAAAAATTAGCTAGCAGATGGGAACAGAAACCTCTGCATGGCAAGTATGTGGCCCGTAGCAAACAAGCTGATGTCGACCAGAAACACACGCACCAATGGTTACGAAGCTCAGGGCTAAAAGCAGAGAGTGAAGGTTTCATATTAGCTGCTCAAGACCAAAGCTTATTAACCTGGAACTACCAAGCCAATGTGATAAAAAATGCAGCTGGCCCAAAATGCCGATTCTGTAACGATGCGATTGAAACTATAGGCCACCTAATCTCAGGGTATAGAGTCTTAGCACCTGTAGAATAAAAAGCAAGACATGACAGAGTCGGCCAGTATTTACACTGGACAATGTGTCGGCATTATAAAATCAAAGCCGCTGACAAATGGTATAAAGACCATCCTGAAGCTGTGACTGAGGGAGAAAATGTATCGATTCTCTGGGACTTCCCCGTACATACCGACAAAACTATAAAAGCTAATAAACCGGAAATTATAAAAGATCAGACAAAGAAGATGTGTTTATTAATTGACATGAGTGTTCCTTGCGATCATAATATAGCGGCGAAAGAATTTGACAAGATCAGTAAATGTAAAGACTTGCTAATAGAAATTGAAAAAATGTGGCATCTCAAGGCGACTACCGCACCAGTGATTGTAGGATCTCTAGGAATGATTAAAAAAGTAAGGTACTGAAACCTATTTGAAAATGATACCAGGATTACCATCCCTACAGGAAGTGCAAAAAATCGTGTTAACTGGAACGACTCATGTACTGAGAAGAGCATTATCGCTATGAAAACAACATCCATTCTTGAATTTATTTATTTATTAATTTTTTTTAAATGCATATTTTACCTATGAATTTGCGTGTGTAAACTGGGAATGCATACAATGAGCTTCTCTGCCCTAGGTGTACGGAAAGCACTCGGCGAGAAGTGGAAGAAAATTTGAAGAAAGAAGAAAACATAATAATAATAATAATAATAATAATAATAATAATAATAATAATAATAATAATGATAATAATAATAATAATAATGATAATAATAATATACCAGGCAGTGGCTCTCATGGCTTCTGATCTTAAATGATTGGAAATGTTATCATGTACATTGTTTTGTCTTGGTATAAAAGATGGGCTACAGCAAATATTCTGCTCAATACCACAGATTTGCTTCTCAGTTGTCTGACCTTAACCAGTTGAGCATGGCCCTTAGTAGCTGACGATATGTGTATCTCTGATCACGAGCAAAAGTAGTGGGGGAGCATGATAGTCATGAATTGAGAGGGATTCTTTGACATTTGAATAACTCACACCTGGAAACATGGGTGTTTCGTTCATCATCCTTAAACAACCTTTACTCAGGGACCTTTACAACGGGATGGGCTACTCGACCCGAAGAAAATTCTAACTGGGCCCCACCTGCAAGGTCATGCGCTGTTTATCTTGATATGAGATCACTATGTCGCGCACATATGGTCGTGATGCATACGTCTAGTATACCCTTATCAGACGAGTAGTCATGGTGGGCTTCGTATATTCTAACCCAGTGTCACTTTGATGGCATTCGCTGCTCTCTCACTCAATGTTAAAAACAACAACAACAACAACAACAACAACAACAACAACAACAACAACAACAACAACAGCAACAACAACAAAAATAATAATAATAATAATAATAATAATAAAAATAATAAGAAGAATAATAATCCCTTCTCTTATAGGCACGAGGCTTGAAATTTCGTGGGAGGGGATTAGTCGATTACATCGATCCTCAGTGTTTCACTGGTACTTAATTTATCGACCCCCGAAAGGATGAAAGGCAAAGTCGACCTTCGTGGAATTTGAACCCAGAACGTAGAACATTTATTTGCCACCAGGGCGAAGGATGAGGTGGACAATAAAAGACAAGACATAAAGTGTGTGATTTACATATTGGGACAGAGAGTCGTAATAGTAATGTTGGAGGTAGTAGTAGTAGTAGTAGTAGTAGTAGTAGTAGTAGTAGTAGTAGTAGTAGTAGTAGTAGTGGTGGTGGTGGTGATGGTGGTGGTGGTGGTGGTGGTGGTGGTGGTGGTGGTGGTGGTAGTAGTAGTAGTGGTGGTGGTGGTGGTGGTGGTAGTAGTAGTAGTAGTGGTGGTGGTGGTGGTGGTGGTGGTGGTGGTGGTGGTAGTAGTAGTAGTAGTGGTGGTGGTGGTGATAGTAGTAGTAGTAGTAGTGGTGGTGGTGGTGGTGGTGGTGGTGGTGGTGGTGTTAGTGGTAGTAGTAGTAGTAGTAGTAGTAGTAGTAGTAGTGGTGGTGGTGGTGGTGGTGGTGGTAGTAGTAGTAGTAGTAGTAGTAGTAGTAGTAGTAGTTATATCTAATGCTGCTTCGTGTGGACGCATTCCTGAAGTCATACGACCGTCATTACGTTAGTTAAAGCGACAACGGCAACTGTGGCAACAAGAAGAACAGCGCCAATAGAAATAAATATAACAACCTCGTTGACCTCAGCAAAAATCACAAACAACAACAACAACAACAACAAAGACAAGGGCGCTGCACTTGTAGCACTATCACCACCTCTACCACCACTACCAGCAACAGCAAGTGCATCAGTAAAGTAGCCGCAGCAGCAGTAGTAGTCGTTATCGTCGTCGTCGTCGTCGTAGTAGTAGTAGTAGTAGCAATAGCAGCGGCAACTGACAGATGTTAACTAAGCCCTGTACTCCAAGCCTGTCTTACCCCACAAACCACCTGATAACTGATCATCAGTACTACCACAAATCTTACTATAAACCCTACAACCACTCCCGCTGTAGCCAATACTGCAAACTCCCCTACACCACTACCACCACCACCACCACCACCACTACTACTACTACTACTACTGCTGCTGCTGCTGTTGCTACTACTGCTACCACCACCACCTCCACCAAGACTATAAAGACCACTGTCACCCGTACAGTCAATACTGTAAATAACTACCACCAGCACTACATCTACAACCAATACCACAAACGCTTACGATCACTACTACTGGCACCAACATTACAAATACCTACTACTACTACTACTACTACTACTACTTCTTCTACCACCAGCTCCACTACCACCGATACTGTAAGCATTACACCAATACTAGCTGTATTGCAAATACTACCACCAGCAACACCAATGCAATAAATACAAGTACTACTACTACTACTACTACTACTACTACTACTACTACTACTACTACTACAATCACTCTGTAAACACTGCTGCTGCTGCTGCTACTACTACTATTACCACTACTACTACTGCTACTGCAACCAATACTCTTCCTGGTGTTGTCACTTTGTGCCATTCTTATTTCTACGACAACAAAGACTACCAGGAATAATACTACTACTACTACTACTACTAGTAGTAGTAGTAGTAGTAGTAGTAGTAGTGGTGGTGGTGGTGGTGGTGGTGGTGGTGGTGGTGGTGGTGGTGGTAGTAGTAGTAGTAGTGGTGGTGGTGGTGGTTTTGGTGGTGGTGGTGGTGGTGGTGGTGATAACGATGAAGATGATGATGATGAAGATGCTAGCGAGATCAACTCTGCTGGTGGTGCAGTTCTCTGCAAATGTAAGTGCATCACCACTGGTTGGTAGGAAAAACTGCAGCAGGAGCAAACACAGCTGGCGAATATTGCAACAACATAACTTTCAGTCACTTATGTAGTAGTAGTAGTAGTAGTAGTAGTAGTAGCAGCAGCAGCAGTAGTAGTAATAATAGTAGTAGTAGTAGTAGTTGCAGTTGTGATTGTAGGAGTGGTAGTCGTAATAGTAATAGTAGTAGTAGTAGTAGTAGTAGTAGTAGTAGTAGTAAGTGGTGGTAGTAGTAGTAGTAGTTGTTGTTGTTGTTGTTATAGTTGTGGTAGTAGTAGTAGTAGTAGTTTTAGTAGTTGTAGTAGTAGTTGTGGTGGTAGTAGCAATTGAAGTAGTAATAGTAAGTGGTAGTAGTAGTAGTAGTAGTAGTAGTTATAGTTGTGGTAGTAGTAGTAGTAGTAGTAGTAGTAGCAGTTGTTGTAGTTGAGGTGGTAGTAGTAGTTGTGGTGGTGGTAGTAGCAATTGAAGTGGTGCTGGTAGTAGTAGTAGTGATAGCAGTAGCTGTGACGGTGACAGTGGTGTGGTGGTGGTGGTGGTATTCCATCCTGGATATGTAGCAAGCAGTGGCGATAGCATTGACAGTGTGGTGTTAGAGTTAGGTTACAGTGGTCGGTGGTGTGTGACACCGGTAAGTACCACTAGCACCAGCACCAATACAACATCACCACTACAACATCACCACTACACTACAACCTC
The DNA here is from genome assembly GCF_046866305.1 of Octopus bimaculoides. Taxonomy (NCBI): domain Eukaryota; kingdom Metazoa; phylum Mollusca; class Cephalopoda; order Octopoda; family Octopodidae; genus Octopus; species Octopus bimaculoides. The sequence goes on from NC_142934.1 coordinate 46,137,847, forward strand.
TACAACACGAAAAACACGATTACAACAAGTACTTCACCGCCATCACCACCACCACCACTGCTACTACTACTGCTGCTGCAGTACCAGTACTGCCTTTCACGTAACCACCACTACTACCACCACAACAACAACAACAACAACAGCAGCAACAACAACTAAGAAGAAGCACCAGTCGAGACAAGGACATCAGCGATCCTAACGGCTTCTGTAAGAGACATCAGGAAAGTTATAGTTTATAGACAGTAAAATCAGCAGGAGCAACAACAACAACAAAAATAACTACAAAAACAGCCGCTATATCAGTAGTAGTAGTAGTAGTAGTAGTACAAGTAGGAACATTAACAATGGCTGTGATAATATCAGCAGCGGCAGTCAGCAGTGATAGAAGCAGTGGCAGTCGTAGTGGTAGCAACAGCAGAAGTAGTAGTAGTAGTAGTGCAGCAGCAACAACAGCAGCAGCAGCAACACCAGTAGCAGCAGCAGCAGCAGTAGCATCAGGAGGAGCTATGATAAAGCGACAGTGAAGACTTACTAGAGGCAGCGAGTGTACGACCCACTACTAGAGTTGACCCAAAACCGTCCAGTAACGGCGCCGGAAACAACGGCGCTCACGAACACTGCACCCACCGATAGTGATCCATCGTCAGTCATAATCGGTGGAGTTGCGGCTGACCATGACAGCTCTCGATCACACACCACTGTCATCACTTTTACAACAACCACCTGCCAACAAATCGACAACAACGGTTCATCACACGACGACGACTACAGCAACAAGGAGCACACCATTAACATCAATAACATCACTCGCCCTCATCTCAATGGGGACGCTGTCAGTGAAATCTACAAAGGTCCGCAAGCGACCATCGAGGGTGGGAACCAGCCGAAAATCAGCAATAGGGACGATAGCAAGAGTGACGAGTCCGAACACAGCAGGTTACGAGCAGACGACCTACGAGAAGGGAGTATTTCGGTCGGTAAAACCAGTTCTATTAAAACCAGTTGCAGTCCTAAAATCCAGCTTACCCCAGTTTTTGATAACAAGGAAGATGGGTTACCTGTCGCCACAACTGCTATCATTAACAACACTACCAACGACAACAACAACACCACCAACAACAACAACCACAACAACACGAATAACAACACACCACCGGCGAGGAAGAATAAGCGGAAACTAAGTGAACCTCGGAAAAGAACGGATTTTAATATTAAGCGTTTTTGTCCGGAGAGTCCCGAAGGAAGTATTTCGGAGGGTTGTTGTAGCGATGACTACAATGGATTACATGTACGACTGTTAGACACCCCGGAGGAAGTACGATCTTCGTTTCTATTCGAACACAACGATTCAGGTTCGGATCAAGTTGACGACAGTGAATTAGACGAGCACGCTGGGGACACATTTTTCGATGTCCGTGCTAACCCTAATGCTGATCCAGATCTTGATTTACACTCCGAGTTTCTGAGTCCCGATCTCTACGGCCAGCCCCCTACCACGACAGTAGCTGTGAGGACTATCGCTGCCGCCACCTCCTTATTGCACAGGAGGTATCTACGACCGTACAGCGAAAGCAGTGGCCGTCTCAGCGATAACACGACGGCGTCCAGCCAACAGAACCACATCTACGCCGCTCACAAGTCATCATCATCATCGTCGTCATCATCAACATCATCACTATCATCATCACTATCATCATCGTCGTCCACATCGCTCCGAACCCGGCGACACCAACACCAAAAACAACAGCAGCAGCAGCTACAACTGCAGCAAAAGCAGCAGCAGCAGCAACAACAACAAAAACACAATCGACATCAGCCCTTAAACCTTATCAGTGCCGAAGGAAGCTGCAGTAGTAGTAGTAGTAGCAATAACAGCCTGTCTGCCACCGCCGCCACACCCTCCTCCGCCAACATCGCCAACAAAACGACGGGTAACACAGTCATCCATATCCCCAACTCCACCACCACTACCACCGCCGCCGCCGCCGCCGCTAACAACAACACAATCCCTCCTCGCAGCACGCTCCGTACGGACCAGTCTTTTCAACGTTTTCCCTACATCGCTGACACTGCTGATGGTTCCGACGACGACGATGATGACGACGACGACGACGACGATGGTGACGACGACGATGATGATGATGATGATGACGACGACGATGACGACGACGATGTAACAGCTGACAGAGAATGTGCTTCTTCTTCCTCGTCACCCTCCACGTTGCTGCTTCCACCGCCACCGCCTCTACACTTTGACGACTTCGTCAACGGCCATCATCAGCACCACGACAGCAACAGCAACAACAGTAACAACAACAACAACAACAATAATAACTACCACCACCATCATCACCATCATCACAATCCCAGTCATCATCATAACAGTCTCCATCTACACGGAAGCAGCAAAAATTCAGGTGGTAGTAAAAAAACACGGAAAAATTACAAGAACATGACGCGTGAGAGACGTATTGAAGCGAATGCTCGAGAAAGGTCCCGGGTTCACACAATCAGTGCGGCGTTTGAAAACCTTCGCAGAGCAGTGCCGTCCTATTCATGTAACCAAAAACTTTCTAAACTAGCTATACTTCGGATCGCATGTTGTTATATCTTAGCCTTGGCCAGATTAGCTAACATGGATTACTCAGCAGAACAAACAGCCATGACGTTTTCGGATTGTGTGGATTTGTGTACGCGGACAATACAGACAGAAGGAAGAGCCAGACGACGCCATTGAAACAACGGAATGACGGCCCCCGTTTTTCCTTCATTTTTTTTTTTCACTAAAAATGCAATAATGTAAATAGTTCTGGTTATTGCTGCCAAGTTCTACTATCCATCTATCTATCTATCTATCTATCTATCTATCTATCTATCTATCTATCTATCTATCTATCTATCTATCTGTTTTACTGAATGGCTATATACGTTAACAAAGTATTGTTTCTTCTTTCAATGTATTGTTATATCTCTATGTTTCTGTCCGACCCTTCTCTCTCTATACCATCACACACACACACACACACACACTCTCTCTCTCTCTCTCTCTCACTTTTTCTTTCTCTCTCTCTCCGTCTAACTCTCCTTTCTCTTGCTTGACTTCTTTCTTTCTTATTTTGTTTTTTCTTTCTTTCCCACCGATTCTTTTTCACCACTCCCACTCCTGCAACTGTCACCTCCGTTCATATCCCCCCCCCCCACTGTTTATCCTTATCATGCATTGATTTTAACATGAATACATACATACAAACACATGTGTAAATATATATATGTATATATATATATATATATATATATATATATATATATAAATTATATATATGCACGCAAACAAAACACTTTAGTATATACATGCATATTTAATCATGCATTTACAATCACATATATACATACATACATATGTATATATATATACGTATATATATATGTATGTATATATATACATGTATACGCATGTGTATGTAAATTCATTTATATGCATATACGCGAGCATTTATGCTTATATATCTTACATTTATAAACACACATACACAAACATAAACTTGTATAAGATATATACATGTATATATAAATAGATATTTACCTCCAACATACACGCATATACATGTATATGCATGTGTGTGTATACATGTATCCACACACATATATATAGTTACGTCTGTATTTATGCATGCATATATCTGTGTGTATACATACATACATATATATATAAATATATATATATATATATATATATATATATATATATATATATATATATATATATATATATATATATATAAATGTATGTATATATATACACATATATGTTTGTATATGTATATGTTTGTATATGTATATATATATATATATATATATATATATATATAAATACATATATGTTTGCATGAATGTATGTATATGTATATGCATATATATTTATATGAACGTGTGTATATATGCGTATTTCACGGTAGTAAATAGGTCCAACAACGTTTCATATGATTATGTTTATTAAATTCAAATTTTGATTAACATGCTAGTAACGGAAAAACTTACAGTTTAATAATCTATTACTATCGTATATCGATAAATAAAACTACAAACTACACACACACACACACACACACACACACGCACACACACACACACACACACACACATCTGTATGGATGTATGCATGTACGTATTGTATATATATATATATATATATATATATATATATATATATGTATACGTATCGTATTCACGACATATACAATGCTTACATGAACACATTATTTCCGCCTTGACAACTGTCAATACATACAAACAATCTTTTATTATTATTAGTAATATTATTATCATCTTATTCTTGGCTTACTGTCACACAAACACACCTTTCCGTCATTTTCCGTCCTTTTCTGTCTAAAGTATCTCCTTGTTCTTCATTGTCTATTCTTAAATACATACATACATACACACACACACACATTCATGTGTGTGTGTGTGTATAAATGTAAGTATGCATGCGTGTATGCGCGTATACACATATATAAATGTATATGTATGTATGTATGTTTTTATGTGTGTACACTTTATCTCCCTTCCTCTATATTTGGTTCCTTTCCTATTTTCACCTTCAACTCTTCAACTTGCTCAAATCTTCCTCTAAAATTCCATTCAGGTCTTCTGTACAAATGCTTGTCAACATCATCTTTATCATCAATAATAATATTATTACGATCATCCTTATTATTATTATTATTATTATTATTATTGTTATTATTATTATTATTATCATCATCATCATCATCTTCATCATTATCATCATCGCCATCATTATTAATATAAATCATCATTATTGATTCCAGAATCTGTAGAACGTT
>NC_142934.1:46150193-46152693 GCF_046866305.1 Octopus bimaculoides
GTAAAACAATTCTTAGTCCTGATAAATACATATTTACCCGATAGGAGTGGCTGTGTGGTAAGAAGCTAGTGGAGGTCATGGTGCATTACCCTTGTGATTAACTTTAATGGGTAGTTTCATCTAGCCCTGAGTCTAACAAGTCAGAAAATTAATGCTGCCAGCAAAAAAAAACTGGGATGGAAGATACCACGTCCACTTTTACAGCTGGAGGCAGAAATTGGGGGTATGAAAATTAAAACAACTTTAAATGCTTGCCTCGTCAAGATCTACAAGTACATGCAAATGATAAACAAATTTATTCTGTAAAAAGGTCACCAGAGGTCAAAAAGACACGAACTTTGACTTTTACCTATAATATCTTGCATTCACGGGTTTTATTTATCACCAAGACCATATAACGTTTTTTGAAAATCAATCAAAATGAAGGTTTACATGTGCTTTTTAATACCAGAAGTAAAAAAAAATTGAAAAGGAGTAGTGTTTACCCCGTGGAATGTGAGATACTTCTGCACTTTTATGTACTGTTTTGTATGTATTGCTGAATGTGTCGAATAGATGTAAGGCAAAATCTAGCAAATGGTACTTTGGAATCTTTCCTTGAATCGTTGCAAATGACCACAGAAGATGACATTTGAGTTGATCTATAAAATGAAACATCAAATTATGCAAATGTTTTCATCAAAGAGGTTGTTGAAGTCAAAAGTAAACAAAAGTTGACCCTACCTACATCATAGCACTTTCAGTGCCTAGACCAGACGAAGGATATAGATGGACAATGGAAGCTGGAATCACGAAGCCGAAGTTAACAGAGGGTGAAGTGATGCGCCGTCATTTGGTGGATATTCTGGAAGAGGAAACTTGCGCATCAAGTTCTGACCCTGATAGTGACAGTAAACTTAGTGAAAGTGATTTCCTTGGCAGTGATACTGAAAGCGATGGTGATGATTATTAATCGAACAATTGAAATGACTTATGAATGTAATAGATGGTTCACAAACAATGTTGTCATCTTTGATAATTATGTGGCGTATGTGGATGGGACGAAGTCCAGTGCATTACAAAGTTAAAGAAACTGTCGTGAAAATAAGATACGACCAGGTAAGAAGTAGAATGGATGATTACTGGAAATGTGTTAATACAAATTTTAATGATCCGTAGGGTGCTCAGCTGAGATTTCTAACTCAACTTTAAAGCAAACTCATACATCCGTTGTTTTAATTCTGTGTATATACCTACCAGGAAGGAAGGTAACTGCCGCAACACTTGAAATGGATCTGGTTGAAACTTGAGAAACAGAAAGTATTATACAAGCCGGCATTTGTTTCAATATTTAAAATCATATGGCACATTTCATAACGACCATGTATAACAAACTGCTATGATGTAGGTAGGGTCAACTTTTGCTTACTTTTGACTTCAACAACCTCTTTGATGAAAATATTTGCATAATTTGATGTTTCATTTTATAGATCAACTCAAATATCGTCTTCTGTGGTCATTTGCAATGATTCAAGGAAAGGTTCCAAAGTACCACTTGCTAGACTTTGTCTTACTTCTATTTGACACATTCAGCAATACATACAAAACAGTATGCAAATGTACAGAAATATCTCACATTCTACAGCATAAACACTACTCCTTTTCAATTATTTTTTTACTTCTGGTATTAAAAAACACACGCAAACCTTCATTTTGATTAATTTTTTAAAAAAATGTTATATGGCCTTGGTGATAAATAAAACCTGTGAATGCAAGATATTACAGGTAAAGGTCAAAATTCGTGACCTTTTGACCTCTGGTGACTTTTTTACAGAATAAATTTGTTTATCATTTACATGAACTTGCAAATCTTGACCAGGCAATCATTTTAAGTGGTCAGTTGAAATATTTTGGTAAAGAGTTGTAAAGCTAGAGCTGTTTGAATTTTCCATACTCCTAATTTTCTGCCTCCAGCTGTACTAGTGGGCGTGGTATCCTCCATCTCAGGGTGATGCACCATGACCCCCCCCCCCCCACTAGCCCATGGCCTATGTTGGACTGTGCGAAAGTAATTCCAAATATGATGCGCCAACAATCTTCTTTCAAACACGTAGTTGAAAAGGAAAGTAGAAAGCTAGGATGTCATATCTAAAGCCTAAAGGTGAGTAGTTTACCACACAGCGTTAAGTGGAGCATCGTAGAACGATCTAAGCTATACACCAACATGCGTGTGTATAAATACACACACACACACATATGAGCGTGTATGTATATATATATATATATGTATATATATATATATATATATATATATATATATATATATATATATATATATATATATATATATATATATATACATACATATATATACATATATATATATGCATGCATTTATACGCATGCATTTATACATATGTATGTTATTGTACGTACAAAATTGCATATGCTATATAGTATATGACTGTATGTACCCTTCTGTTTGGTCAGGTTATGCTACGTTGAAATGGCCTACTTAGGA
>NC_142934.1:46157693-46200193 GCF_046866305.1 Octopus bimaculoides
GTGATGTTCATACCTATATAATGGACAGGAGCTTCCGACACATGTCTATAAACATACGGAAGTAATTTTGGAAGCTGCAATTGAAATCATCTCAGCCAATGGAATGGAAACTTTCAAAAGTTCAATGAACAAAATCCTTGTTACTTTCACCCTTAATAAAACTCTAAAGTCGCTATTGGCCTATTTTTGCTCGATCTATTACATCCACGTACAGCCAAAGATATAAGTAAATGCCAGTACATATCTTATGTAGTGTTTAGATAGAAGGGCATTCAGAATCTCTTTCGGAAACAAAGCACTACGAGAAGAAATGCGCGGAATAATACACGCTCTAAGTAACAACAGCGATTCTAATAAACTGATATACCAAGCCATAGAATATAATAAACACAAATCGAAACGCAATAAATACATCGGACACCACATCTATTAAAAATACATAAACTACACAGGAGGCGCGTGGCTTAGTGGGTAAAATGTTGGCATCATCATCATCATCGCAAGCTTGTGGTTTCGATTTCTGGATTAATCGACGCGTTGTGTATTTCATTTCACATTGTTCCAGTCCACTCAGCTGGCAAAAATGAGTGATCCTGTGATGGACCTGGTTGGGAATATACTCACTATAAAAACCGGGGAAACAGGCTCATGAGTCCATATGACTTGGCAAGAGTTTTTACCCCTTTTTGTTTTTATTGTTTTGTTTTTTCAACCACACATAAGGTGGATTACATGGAATATAGAATAGTTAAACAGAAAATCAAGAACTTTGCAAGAGAGAACAGAAAATGCATTGCATGGATCCATTATTTAACAGTAATAATACTAAAATTAAAACCCTCCTTTCAACAACAGAATATAAGTATGTAAACCTGTGAACAAAACTCTTATAACTGCGATTTATAATTCTCAGGCCCATGCGTGGCTGTGTGGTAAGGTAAGAAGCTTGCTTCCCCGCCACATGGTTCTAGGTTCAGTCCCATTGCGTGGCAAGTGTCTTGTACTATAGCCTCGGGTTGACCAAAACCTTGTGAGTGAATTTGGAAGACGGAAACTGAAAGAAGCCTGTCGTATATATGTGCGTGTGTGCCTTTGTATCAGTGTTTGTCTCCCACCTCTTGACAACAGGTGTTGGTGTGTTTACGTCCCTGTAACTTATTGATTCGGCAAAAAGAACCCGATAAAATAAGTACTAGGCTTAAAAATTAAGTTCCGGGTCGAGTTTTTTCGACTAAAACCCTCCTCCAAGGTAGTGCTCCAGCATGACCGCAGTCAAATGACTGAAACAAGTCAGAGAATAAAAGAATGAAAGTTACAAACTTTACGGATCGAACTGTTAGATTAGCCATACAACTATAGCCCCTACCCACTGGCTTATCGTGCACAACATACAGAACAAAATAAGACTAGATAGGTAAACCTTAATAGATGACACACCTTTGATGCATCAAATTTCCTACACAAAGAGACAATGACCGACAGAAGCAATACTCATAACACAGTACAATTATAAAATAGACATATAAACAACATGTAAACAACACACAATGTTAAAATAGACATATAGGCAGCATATACTACTCACATTCGGGTGAAGTTATATTAATGTAACGGCTAAAAATTCAAATTTCAGAAATTCCACCGAGGTCGACTTTGCCTTTCAATCCTTTTGGGGTCGATTAAATAAGTACCAATTACACACTGGGTCGATGTAATCGACTTAATCCCTTTGTCGGTCCTTGTTTGTCCCTTCTATGTTTAGCCCCTTGTGGGCAATAAAGAAATAAATATCGTCACCAATAAAATTGGCTCTGGTTCCTATAAAGATGGTAGCAGCCAACAACACATCTTTCAAAAAAAAAAAAAAAAATGAGACAGTGAAAGTTTATAACATTGATTAAAGATTTAGGAACTTCACTACTCCAAACAAACTGCAAGGAACTTATACGAAAATATGAAAAATAAGAAAAAAAAAATCAATGAAATAAGAAGTTAAAACTAGAGCGCAGTTTATAAGAAATATGTTTAAAAGAAGATTTGTTCACACACACACACACACACACACACATGTCTGGTGATTTGATCTGAGACCGTGTGTTGAAACTAATGTGAGCGTCTAAGAGACATGTTAGCCATTGAAAAACACACAGAAACTGCTAACTTCACTTAATTATTTATTTGCTGTCAAAACTTTCAGTTCTGGTTAATGACACAGTTCCTCATTTGACTGTTATACTATTCTATACTACATTGTGAAGGCGGGCAGCTTAGTGGGTAGGATAGTCGGCTAGCAATCGTTAGATTGTAAGTTCGATTCCCGGCGGTAGCAAAAATGATTGGTACCAGTATTTCAAAAGCTCAACCTTGTCACATTCTGTGTCTCGCTGAATCACCCACATGCACGTTAATTTCAAGAGCAGGCTGTTCCGTTGATCGGATCAACTGGATGGAACCTTCGTCGTCAGCAAGTTCAGAGGAGGGGTCTAAGTCGATTACATCGACCTCAGTGCTCAGCTTGTACTTATTTTATCGACCCCGAAAAGATGAAAGGTGAAGTAGAGCTCGGTGGCGTTTGAACTCAGAACGTAACGACGGACGAAATACCGCTAAGCATTTTGCCCGGCGTGCGAAGGTTATAAGAAGACAACACAGTATATTCGAAACGAATCACCCCGAGAACTACAGATATCGACATTTCCGTGTTATTTCAGTTTCATCGCTACCGTATATTCGATTCACCCTTGGAAAGAATTCGAATCCCTGACTTAAAGTATATACGTATTAGAAGCAACTCTGTAATGTAAATATTATCTACAGTAAAATATCAATATATATATATATCAAAAATATCAATAAAGGCGGTGAGCTGGCAGAAACGTTAGCACGCCGGGCGAAATGCTTAACAGTATTTCGTCTGCCGCTACGTTCTGAGTTCAAATTCCGCCGAGGTCGACTTTGTCTTTCTTCCTTTCGAGGTCGATTAAATAAGTACCAGTTACGCACTGGAGTCGATATAATCGACTTAATCCCTGTGTCTTTCCTTGCTTGTCCCCTCTGTGTGTAGCTCCTTGTGGGCAGTAAAGAAATAAGTAAAATATCAATATTTACCATTCTCTTCCCCCTCTGGGGTAATTCGTTTCGCCTGGCTTTGACGCATACGGTGTTTTCTAACGCTCTACTTATTTTTCCCTTGGACGTAATACCGCAACCTGGATGCATTTAACAACAGACATACATTAAGTATCTGACATCAATAATGCTTATATTATATTATATTATATTATACCTTGTCCAGGAGGTGCAATGGCCCAGTGGTTAGGACAGCGGACTCATAGGATCGCAGTTTCGATTCCCAGACCGGGTGTTGTGAATGTTTATTGAGCGAAAACACCTAAAGTTCCACGAGGCTCCGGCAGGGGATGGTGGCGAACCCTGCTGTACTCTTCCACCACAACTTTCTCTCACTCTTACTTCCTGTTTCTGTTGTGCCTGTAATTCAAAGGGTCAGCCATGTCACGCTGAATATCCCCGAGAACTACGTCAAGGGTACACGTGTCTGTGGAGTGCTCAGCCACTTGCACGTTAATTTCCCGAGCAGGCTGTTCCGTTGATCGGATCAACTGGAACCCTCGACGTCGTAAGCGACGGAGTGCCAACATATACCTTGTCCAACTCTCTAACAGCTCGGCCAGTCCACCGCCCTGTAGTTGTCCTTCTTTTTATCGACATGGAAAAGTAAAGTAAACCTTAGCAAGAGTTGAAGTCAAAGTGCAGAATGTCTGAACAAATATCATGCGGCATCATTTCCGACGATCTGTCGACTTTGCTAATTCACCGGATTAGGTTTCATGGAAAAAAAAAGAAAAAAAGGCTTAACATCTCTCCATTGATTAAATCAGCATCGACATTTTTTTTAATAGCTAAAATCGCCATTTTAGAAGAATGTTCATATTCAACAGCAATGTATTCTTTGATGACATCTTTATTAAAAATTAATGAAAAGAGATCCAATATGTCGTCAACGACATATTTTTGTTGGTATTTAAATTTATCCTTTCGCTTCTTCGGGTTCAGTGCCATTTTCTTCATCAAGTATAACATTGTTGAATTAAATTCGCTGTTTTTTGCTTCTCTGAATCTTCTGGATATGATTTGAATCGCATGTTTTCTGTCACTCCAAGCTTCTTGACATGTTCCTCCGATGATGAATTATTGAAATAAACGTCGATAGTTTTTGCTCTGCTGCTATGTTTAATTACGCCCAACATTTATCTTTTATATTTTACTAGTTTCAGTCATTAGACTCCGGCCATGCTAGGACGCCGCATTGAAGGCTTTAGTCGACCAAATCGACGTCACAGCATATTTCTTCGAGCCTGGTACTTATTCTATCGTTATCTTTTGTTCAACTGCCAGGTTACTGGCACGTAAACTGACCAACGCTGGTTGTTAAGCGGTGTTGCCTAGTAAACACACACACACACACACACACACATGTATATCTTTTCTCTTTTACTTGTTTCAGCCATTAGACTGTGACCATGCTGGGGCACCACCGTGGAGAAATTTTACTTGAATGAATCGACTCCAGTACTATTTTTTAAGCCTGGTACTTATTCTAGCGGTCTTTTGCCGAACCGCTAAGTTACGAGGACGTAAACACACTAAACCAGTGGTGTGTTTCTGTCACCGTTTGTCTAGTGGTGGTGGAGGAAAAACACTCACCCGCCTACACACACAAGTTTCAGTTCCCGTCTATCAAATTCACTCAGAAGCCTCTGGTTGATTCAGGGCTATAGAAGACATCTACGGAAGGCGTCGAGCAGAGGGACTGAACCCAAGACAACGTGATTGGCAAGCAAGCTTCTCAACCACTCAGCCACACCGCGCTTTCAAAATCTTACTAAACAATACGACTGTTTTTCCGAATGAGATGTGTTTAAACCATGGATCCAAAGTTTCCATACGATCTCTCACGATTCCTTCCACTACTTATGAAAGAAAACTGATGAGACAGGGTAAACTCATCCCAAAATATTAACATTACCTTGAACGATATAAACAGCTTTCACACTCTGCAGTGCGATATTACACATAACACCATTAACTGGATTAAATGGACGGTTTAATGTAGAATAAATGGCTTTCACCCATTTGGGAAAGTAACGAAGCAACTATAGCAGTTAAAGCAACAGCTTCGCAATGTGTCATTACTGGTGCATGGTTTTCGTCAGATCCAGTTTACAGATGTTAGCAACATAACAGTGTTAATACCGTGTTGATTTGTTAATATACGATTTTTTTTATTGTATGTGTGTGTGTGTAGGGTGGAATAATGGTTCTCGAAGCACATCACATACAGCTATGCAGCTATAAAGAATAGCACGTAAATATTTGGTTGGAAACGTTCGACTTTTGGTTACTCTTTATTTTTTTTTACTCTTTTACTTGTTTCAGTCATTTGACTGCGGCCATGCTGGAGCACCGCCTTTAGTCGAGCAAATCGACCCCGGGACTTATTCTTTGTAAGCCTAGTACTTATTCTATCGGTCTATTTGCCGAACCGCTAAGTGACGGGGACATAAGCACACCAGCATCAGTTGTTAAGCAATGTTAGGGGGACAAACACAGACACACAAACACACACACACACATACACACACACACACACACACACATATATATATGCATATATACGACGGGCTTCTTTCAGTTTCCGTCTACCAAATCCACTCACAAAGCTTTGGTCGGCCCGAGGCTATAGTAGAAGACACTTGCCCAAGATGCCACGTAGTGGGACTGAACCCGGAACCATGTGGTTGGTAAGCAAGCAAAATAAGACTTTCTCTCTCTCCTTCTCTCTCTCCTTCTCCTCTCTGTCTCACCTCCTCCATCTCTCTCCCTCCTTCTTTCTCCGTCTCTCTCTTTACTTCTCTCTCTCTCTCTCCGAAAGACCTGGCTGGAAGCCCAACTTTCCGAGTTCTTTTACACAGTGTAGAAAAACTGAAGGACCGCTGCAATGAGTGTGTGAATCTGAGAGGAGGATCAGTTGAATAAAATCCTAATTAAAAGATCCTCCTGCATTTTTCTTTTACCCAAAGCCAGGAATTTTTCAGCACACCCTCGTACATATATATTCATACACACACACACGCACGCACGCACACACACATATATACATGCATGCATATATGTATATATATATATATATATGCATATATGTATGTATTATGTATGTATGTATGTGTGTGTATGTATGTATACATGTATATATGCATGCATGTATGTATATATGTATATATGTATGTTTGAATGAATGAATGAAACAAATATGAGCGGAGGGAAATAACTCAGGGTGCTTTGTGGAATATGTCTGAACAAGAAAAACGAGTAAAGATATATTAAATAACATACAAGTTAAAATCTTTAAATCATTGTTGTTCCTGAAAGTTGCTTTTTATGCCGATCACCGACTGCTCGAAGCTTACTAACTTCCTACACTTAGATCCTTGGATCTTACGATTACATATCATTATATATATATATATAAATGCTTGTGTGTGTGTGTGTGTGTGTGTGTGTGTGTGTGTGTGTGTGTGTGTGTGTGTGTTTGTGTGTGTGTGTGTGAAAGCACTTACCTCAGTGGTTAGAGCGTCGGGCTTACAATTTTGAGATAGTGAGTCCGCTTCCCGAACCGGACTGTGATGTGCTCTTGAGCAAGACACTTTATTTCACGTTGCCCCAGTTCACTCAGCTGTAGAAATGAGTTTGCAACGCCACTGATGCCAAGCTGCATTGGCGTTTGCCTTTCCCTTGGATAACATCAATGGCACGGAGAGAGGAGGCTGGTATACATGGGTGACTGTTGGTATTCCACAAACAACCTTCCTCGGACTTGTGCCTTGGAGGGTAACCTTTTAGGTGCAATCCCAAGGCCATTCGTGACTGATGTCCCGAATTCCAAGATTGCCGTTCTCTGCTCTTTTTTCTGCCTTCCATTCTCACCGTTGCAAGCCATCCTTCATTATTCCAGTAGTACCTGTAATTCATTAGTCTTATGTCCATCTTTTGCTTGAACTCTTTTAATCCTATTTTGGCATCCCTTGAATTTTGCCGTTTCCCTCTTTTTAGAAATTCTTATCTTATATTGTATTTTCAGCTTCTCGAACTTTTCTTCAGCTCATTACTCTTCGTTTCAGAGCAGCATCCCTGAGGAAAGACTTTTCCTACCCTCCATGGTTTTCCTCACGCCCACACATGCGCAGAAATAACTACAAGGCAGCGAGCTGGCAGAAACGTTAGCACGCCGGGCGAAATGCGTAGCGGTATTTCATCTGCTGTTACGTTCTGAGTTCAAATTCCGCCGAGCTCAACTTTGCCTTTCATCCTTTCAGAGTCGATAAATTAAGTACCAGTTACGCACTGGGGTTGATGTAATCGACTTAATCCCTTTGTCTGTCCTTGTTTGTCCCCTCTATGTTTAGCTCCTTGTGGGCAATAAAGAAATAAGAAATAACTACGCACATCTCGTACATTCCATTTCACTGCACTTCCTTGATACAAGTAGTCAAACACAACACGCACACATTCACACACACAGATGCTCACACACACATTCACGTTCGCATGCACGCACATACACTTACACACTCACACACAGACGCACACACATAGAGAGGGATGCATGGACGCACGCACTCACACACACGTGCTTATACACCTTTGCATGGACGCGTTTACCCCAGCCACCTAACAACACACTCACACACACACACACACACACACACACACACACACACACACACACACACATGTATGTGTATGCGGTGGGCTTCCTTCAGCTTCCATCAACCAGATCCACTTACAAGACTTCTGTAAATCCGACGCTATAGTAGAAGACATTGCTCAAGGTGCCACGGAGTGGGACTGAACACTGAACCAGATGGTTGGAAAGCAATCTTCTTTCCTGACAGCCACGCGTGTGTACACAACTACATGACAACACACTTGAACAAACTCAAACGTTCATAATTTCATGCAATGAGGCAAAAATAATCTGCTTTGGCCACTGAAGCCTTACATTAATTAGACACCGTCAATTAGAGAATTAATTGATTTGTTAACTACCGAGAATTATCTCTAGGAAGGCAGGAAGGGAATAAAGATGGCTATTATATTGACAGTTATTCAAGGTATGTAGTAGCTAACATTGTTGTTATAGCTGTTGACCTTAAACTTAAACGCCTCAGTGAAGCATCAAAAGGCGAATGAAATGTCTTCTCGTCCAGCAATTGTTTCTGTTGAGTGACGTTTCACTGTTGTCTGGGTAGCTCCAGTGTTTATGACAAGTAAGATCTCTTATGATGGGAGTGGTATCACACAGTAAGCTGGGTGGGCGGGAAGAAATGTCAGAAATTTAGTCTCTGCCCTATTGCTGCTGTCTATAACAGTATTAATGGGTATGTCAATGTGTGTGTGTGCGCGCGCGCGCGCGCGTGTGTGTGTGTGTGTATTCGCGTGTGTCTCGCATTTTTGCCCAGTACCCAACTTGCAAATATTTATTTTCATTGCATTTATATTATTTGCGTTGCTTCTCTTTTTTTTTTTTACGTTACGTTTTTTACTTTTAAGTTTCATTTATTTTATCGTTATTTGTGTGTGCGTGTGTGTGTGTGTGTGTGTGTGAGTGTTATACATTTTCGTTATTTTATCTATTTATATTTTTATTGTTGGAGCATCAAGTTGTCCCTCACCTAAGTACAGATGATAAATCGCACGCACTCACACACACACACACACACACACACACACACACACAGAGGCGCGCGCATGCTCACACACACACGTACGCACGCACGCACGCACGCACGCACACAGAAATATTTGTAGGATCAGTCTGACAACCACTGGCCGAATCTGTTTATCAAACGAAAGCATGTCAAATTAATCCCACTTTATCCGGAGACTCGCTGTCTCAGTGTCCTTTAGCTTTACTTATCTCAGTCATTGGACTGCGGTCATGCTGGGGCATCGCCTTGAAGGGATTAATCGAGCAAATCGACGCCAGTAATTATTCTATCAGTCTCTTTGCCAAACTGCTAAGTTACGTGAACAAACCGGCGCAGGAGTGGCTGCGTGGTAAGTAGCTAGCTTACCAACCACATGGTTCCGGGTTCAGTCCCACTGCGTGATACTTTGGGCAAGTGTCTTCTACTATAGCCTCGCGCCGACCAAAGCCTTGTGAGTGGATTTGGTAGACGGAAACTGAAAGAAGCCCGTCGTATATATGTATATATATATGTATGTGTGTGTATATGTTTGCGTGTCTGTGTTTGTACCCCAACATCGCTTGACAACCGATGCTGGTGCGTTTACGTCCTCGTAACCTAGCGGTTCGGCAAAAGACACCGATAGAATAAGTACTGGGCTTACAAAGAATAAGTCCTGGGGTCGATTTGCTCGACTAAAGGCGGTGCTCCAGCATGGCCGTAGTCAAATGACTGAAACAAGTAAAAGAGTAAAAGAGTAAACCAACACCGAAACAAACACAACGCGCACACACTCACACAAACACTCATACACACATACATATATACTCATTTACTGGTTTCAGTCATTTGACTGTGTCCATGCTGGAGCACCGCCTTTCTTTTATCTTTTACTTGTTTCAGTCATTTAACTACGGCCATGCTGGAGCACCACCTTCAAGGGCTTTAGTCGAACATATCGACCCCAGTACTTATTATTTTTTTTTTTTGCAAGCCTGCTACTTATTCTATCAGTATCTTTTGCCGAACTTCTAATTTAAAGGATGTAAACACACCAACACTGGTTGTCAAGCGTGTGTGTCTTCGTGCCGGTGTTTGTCCCCCACCACCGACATAAAGACACACACACACACACACACATATATATATATATATATATACATATATATATACGACGGGTTTCCACACAGTTTCCGTCCTCCAAATTCTCACACAAAGCATTGGCCGGTTCAGGGTTATAACAGGAGTCACTTGTCCAATGGGCTATGCTGGGGGACTGAGCCTAGAACCATGTGTTTGTGAAGCGACCTGCTTAACCATACACTGGAATACCTTTTAGCCCCTTGTGGGGCATAGGGCCGGATTCCCAGTTTCCATGGCGTATGTGTTCCCTACTAGCTGGACGGGACGCCAGTCCATCGCAGCTCTTTATCAAGAAAGAGGAAGAAAGAGTGAGAAAGAGTTGGGGCGAAAGAGTACAACAGAGGTCGCCACCACCCCCTGCCGGCGCCTCGTGGTGCTTTAGGCATTTTCGCTCAATAAACACATACAACGCCCGGTCTGCGAGTCGAAACCGCGATCCTCCGACCGCGAGTCCGCTGCCCTAACCACTGGGCCATTGCGCCTCCACCTTAACCCTCTTTTTTTTTTTTAAATCTCAGTCATTGGACTGCGGCCATGCTGGGACACCGTGTTGAAGCACTTTTAGTTGAGTGAATCAACCCCAGTACTTATTATTTTAAGCCTGGTACTTATTCTATCGGACTCTTTTAGCCGAACCGTTATGGTTACGAGGACATAAACAAACCCACACCGGCTGTCAAGCAGTGATGAGAGACAAAGACACACACACATTCAGATACGCAGACACACACAGACAGACAGAAAAACACACACATGCACACACACGCACACACACACACACGCATACACACACACACACACACACATATACATATATATATATATATATATATATATATATATATATATATATATACACACTTCACGTCTGGCTGTCTAGCCTTTTTGTTTGTTTATTTCACCGTTTCGTTTTCCTGTCTTGTTTTCCGTCCGCCACTACCCTCCACGAAAACAATTTAATTTGTGCTCGTGGGAAGAACCATTTTAACGATGCGTACTGCCTTAATTCTTCGAAACGCCGGGGTTTTAATGGTGGCAGCTGATGAAGGGGATGTTTCTATGTGGCCTGCTTGTTTGTTGTACCTTGTTTACCATTTTGTCCATGTTCTTTTTCCACGTCATGTACCCAGTTATGTATCTATGTGTACATGTGGATGAAAGTATATACATACATGTACATATATATGCATATACTCATATATTGTTTGTATATATATATATATATATATATATATATATATATATATATATATATATATATATATATATATATATATAGTATAGCTTTAACTATTACACCGGTTAAATATGTACTAATTTTATCTTCATTATTATTTTAAACTTAAACTTCGTTCAACTTGTATTTAAAACAATAATTTAAACAATGATAATTTATGTAAGATGTTTTTTGTATATAATATACATGTTATTATAATGAATGAAGGGATGATTATTGAATGGTTATTATTTTGATATTATGATATTTTTTTAATAATTTTTCTATCTTTATATAATAAGTATTTCATATTAATTCATTTGGTACTTATTGTTGGTTGAGATATATATATATCTAATTATTGTTCTACTTACGATCTGACGAGTAGCTATATTTTTGAATAGAATTTATTTTCGATAATTTCAATTGATTTTAATCGATTTAAATTTCTTTTCTATTTGAAAATTAGTTATGAAACAAGTGTAATCTTTTTATTATATTTATCTTATGATATTTACTTTACTTTATATTATACTCATTTATTGTGCTTTTAATTATTAATTTTTCTATATGTGATAGTGGATTTTCATCGGTGAGTTCTTGAAAATTGGTTATTTTCCCTAAAACTATATATATATATATATATATATATATATATATATATATATATATATATATATATATATATATATATATATATATATATATATATATATATATATATATATATATATATGTATGTATGTATATATATATACGACGGGTTTCCTTCAGTTTCCGTTTTCCAAATCCAACTCACAAGGCTTTGGTCGGCCCGAGGCTATCGTAGAAGATACTTGTCCAAGGTGAACTCGAACCATATAGTTGGAAAGCAAACTCAATGCTACACAGCCATGCCTGCGCTTATGAATCTGTTTAAATAAATGGTAACATTGACGCTAAATAACACAAGTACTAAGACTATTATGTGTTATAAATTCCCAATAACAGCGTTTAAGTTCGATTACGAAATTATTTTCCCTTGTTTAATTTCATGCAGTTCCATTTCGTATATTTTTACTACCATTTCCGTCAGGATACATTTTTTTTATTGAATAAGAAAGCAGAAAGGTTAGTAATTTCTAATCTTTTCACGTTCTCTCCCAGATTGGCAAGATCGTTGTTTGTAATATTGAGACATGGGGTTGGGGGTGGAATTGATGTTTCTTCAAATCAAGTATTGGCTTCAAAATTTGGCACAAGGCCAGCAAGTTCGTAGAAGTGGGTAAGTCGATTACATCAGCCCCAGTGTTTAAGTGGTACTTGTTTAATCGACCCCGCAATGATGAAAGGCAAAAACGACCCAGGCAGAATTTCAACTCGGAATGAAGAACAAACGGAAAACCGCAAAGCATTTAATCTGGCGTGCTGACGATTCTGCCAGTTCGCCGCCATCTTCAAATTAAGTATTACAAAAGAAATCAAAGCGGTCATTTCCGTTCTTCGATAGAGCTAAAGAAAGGATAACTGAGGCAAGAAGTTCAACCTATTGCTCTATCCAGAAATTATTGTCGATGTTTCTTCTTATACCTTAATCAGAAGAGCCTAATGGTCTTGAATGACGTCCGAGATTGTTGAGAAGAGACAAATTAACTTTAGCAGAATTAACTCTGCTAAAAGAATCCAAGAGTTAGGTTGTTGTTGTTGTTGTTGTCACTCCGTCGAGGGTTCCATTTAATCTGATCAACAGAACAGCCTGCTCGTGAAATTAACGTGCAAGTGGCTGAGCACTCCACAGACACGTATACCCTTAACGTTGTTCTCGGGGACATTCAGAGTGACACAGTGTGACAAGGCTGACCCTTTGAATTACAGGCACAACAGAAACAGGAAGTAAGAGAAAGTTGTGGTGGAAGAGTACAACAGGGTTCGCCACCATCCCCTGCCGGAGCCTCGTGGAGCCTTAGGCGTTTTCGCTCAATAAACACTCACAACGCCCGGTCTGGGAATCGAAACCGCGACCCTATGATCGCGAGTCCGCTGCCCTAACCACTGGGCCATTGCACTTCCACCCAAGAGTTAGGTAGGCAGCAGTGTTAAACCGAGCGTCAGACTGCGTCTACACCTCTGAAATAGGTAGAGTCCATTCGAGGAAATCCACAAAGTTTTCATCGTACTCAAGCGATCGGTCAAGCTCAATCTATGTTAAAAGACACTTGTGAAAAATACGAAATTATGAAATGGACGCCCAAAACGACGTAATATGCAAATGAACTTCGTAACCACTCAGCTGTACTTGCACCTAAGTTGGCCAGAGAAGAGAAAAGAAAGAAAAAAAACCCAGTTGTAAAAGTGGATTTAATTGACTCAACCTTTCCACAAGATGTATGATCTTGTGGTTGTCTCAGATATTAATATATTACCAGACGAGAAAGCGGCGAATTGGCAGAATTATGAGGGTACTTGACGATACTTTGGGGGTACTTAGCAACATCCGTTCTCGTTCTAAGTCCATGTTCTTCTGGGTTCAAGTTTGTTCTTGCTTCTTCCAAGGCCTGCCAGCTAAGTACCAGTCATGTACTAGGTCACTTCCAGCTCACGTGCACCCTTCTATTATTTCTTTCGATTAATACTATAAAGCAATAAAGTTGTGAAACTCATATGTTTATCATCAAGTCATCATCTTATTATATTCAGATATTTACACAGATAAACTAAAAATTTCCTTTAGAGCGAAACTAAATGATAAAAATATATGATTTTATCTATACGTGGACTTGGACAATCAGCAGATGCTTGTTTCTCAGCCCATGCTATCACAAGAGCTACGCGCATGTTTTATTCAACAATTAGAAAAATACTGAAAAATTAAGCTAGCTCATCAATCCATATTTGTTGATAGATAATTATCGCCTTCAATTAATTGTGTGATTTAAAAGCAAAAATTTTCAGCATATCAATTATAACAGACTTAATAATGCATTTAGCAGACTTATAATGCATTATAAGTCTTTTTTTTATTTATAACGTCCATACAGTTCTGCATATTAATCCGTAGATACAATGATTTTCAAGAACTGTGCTATTTAAAAAAAGAAAAATTGTTCCACTTTCTAACAAGTCTCAAGTATAAGTACGTGATAATAATAATAATAACAACAACAACAACAACAACAACATTAATAATAATAATAATAATAATAATTGTTTAAGGTGGTGAGCTGGCAGAAACGTTTCACGCCGAGCGAAATGCTTACCGGTATTTCGTCTGTCTTTACGTTCTGAGTTCTAATTCCGCCGAGGTCGACTTTGCTTTTCATCTGTTCTGGGTCGATAAATTAAGTACCAGTTGCTTACTGGGGTCGGTCTAATCGGCTGGCTCCCTCCACAAAAAATTTCGGGCCTTGTGCTTAGAGTAGAAAAGAATAATAATAATTATTTCTAGTATAAGCAACATCCCGAAATTTTTGATGGGTGGCATTGGATGATTAAATTTATCTCAATATTTTATTAGTACTTTATTTTATTGACCCCAGAAAGGCAATGCTGATCGCGATGGGATTTGAAATCAGAACTTAAAGAGCTGGAACAAACCTCACAAGTAAATTTGTGCGAATTTTGTGTTGAGATGTGTGATCTGAAATTTGTGTATGAATTGGGTTGTGCTTGTGACGGTGGTGTCTGTGATAGTGGTAGTGGTGATGTAGTAATGGGGATGATGTTGTTGTTGACGGTGGTGGTATGGCTGCTGTTGGGGAAGGCATTTGAGAACTTGTTTTCGATGGTGTCTCCCACCTCGGGTCATACCATTTGTTGTTGACAATTGTTAACTATCATTTGTTGTTGACGATTGCCCCTGACAATTTCCGATGGTCTAACTTTCTAATCCGGTCTCTGACTGCTTGACGCGGTCTCTAAATGCTTGAAACCTTCAGCTTCCGATATCCGAGGCCTTTCCCATGGGCCCTAAGTCGACTGAAAAGTTTACAAATTTGTGGTCTGAGTTGCCGACAACTTTGGATTGTGTACAACTTACGTTACTTCTATCTACAGTCCTATAAATTAATCTATTCGTATAAGATCTTAATATTATTATTGCTGTTTGTCCAATAATAACAATAATAATAATAATAATAATAATAAAAGGATAAAATTCCTAACTTCTGGTTGAATACCTTCCCAGAGAGCCATGAACTGCTAACAAAACTTTACAATAATGTTTTGCAGCAACCTAGTATGATTCCCTCTTGGCTAGTTAATGATGTAACATTCCTACTTCCAAAAAAATGAAGAAACAAATGAACCAAAATATTATAGACCCATAACCTGCTTAACAATAATGTATAAAATGTTAATATCTGTCTTGACTGAATATACCCATAAAAATATCTAGAACATTTGGGAAGCACTAATTCTACTATAATACTCCCATCATTAACAAATGGCCGCACGTCTTGCTAGATATGGGAACCAAATCCTTTTCCAATCACATTCTACTGTTTTAGAGCTGTTGAATTTATATTCATATACCTATTTTTGGAATACATATATATATATATATATATGCAAGTGGCTGAGCTCTCCATGGACACGTATACCCTTAATGTAGTTTTCAAAGTGTGACAATGGACTGGCCAAATGTGAAATAAAGTGTCTTGCTCAAGGGCACAACGCGTCGCCGGGAATTGAACTCACGACCTTACGATCGTGAGCCGACTGCCCTAACCACTGAGCCACGCGCCTTCATACTCAATATATATATATTGAGCAAGACACTTTATTTCACGTTTGTCCAGTCCATTGTCACACTTTGAAAACTACATTAAGGGTATACGTGTCCGTGGAGTGGTCAGCCACTTGCATGTTAATTTCACGAGTAGGCTAGTCCGTTGATCGGATCAACTGGAAGAACCATCGTCGTAACCGACGGAGTGACAGTGCCAGTATATATATATATATATATATATATATATATATAGTAACTTTACATTAAGGAATGGAACTTACTATTTCATGTAAGTCAGTCTACCTCATGGTCCCAGCAGACAAAATGGAAAAGACAATGTATCCGGAGGATAGTGGAGGAGATGCGCCGGGACAGCCACTCTGACTCACGGGGTTTGCACTTGCGGACAACCATCTCCGCCCCCGATAGGGGCGAACAGGGATATGGTCCGGAGGCCGAAAACGCCGGAGGCCGAAAGCGCCGGAGGTCTTCACTACCAAAGAAATCGACCCTGAACCTGTCTGAAAGGACAATTTGGATGTTGTACTTCTAGATACACTCACAATGTCCAGGATAAAGACGCGAGGCTCACGACTTGAACGTTTTTGTTCATACTTGGGCTCAACTGGCCCCGACCTAAGCAACAAAGCAACAGCAACAACAACAACTATAATACTAGCTAAAAGTCATACAAGCTCTGGTGGCACATTAAAAGAAAGATAAGAAATCAGTGTGAGTGTGAGTGTGATAGTGAGTCCCACAATCTCTTGAGACGTAATGGCACAAGGCCTTGTGTCTGTGTAGTGGAGTTCATTCTTCCTTAAGGTTTAAACTCAACACCATTAGCACACGATATCCTCGCCAGATTCACAACTCTGCGCTAGCTTTTAACTATAGGGATCAGCACGATTTTGTATTACAGCCATGAAAGGGCTTAGTGCACGAGAAATCACAGTAGTAGTAGTAGTAGTAGTAGTAAGTTAGTCATTGTTGTTGGAGAAATGGGGACAGTAGTCCACCTTAAATCTGTTACAACAATTGACAAATTAAGTTGTCCCCTATTGAGGTTGGCCTGCAGAACATAATTTAATTGCATTGAACCTTGTCTAATTGACAAATAGGCAAAAACTATTGTTGTTGTTGTTGTTGCTGCTCTTCTTCTTCTTCTTCTTCTTCTTCTTCTTCTTCTTCTTCCTTATGCTCCTGTGGCTAATAAAAAAAATTGTTATTGTTGTTGTCGCTGTTGTTGTTTTTGTTTAAAGCGGCGAGCTGGCAGAATCGTTAGCATGTTGGACGAAATGCTAAGTAGCATTCCGTCCGTCTTTATGATCTGAGTTCAAATTCCGCCGAGGTCAACTTCACTTTTCATCTTTTCGGGGTCGATAAAATAAGTACTAGTTGAGTACTACGGGTCAATATAATCGACTTACCCACTCCTCCGAAACAGCTGGCCTCGTGCCAAAATTTGAAATCATTATTTCTCAAATCATTGTAGGCTATAAAGTACGGAGGAGAAAAGAGCAGTTGCTACAGTACACTTGGTGTACAGGATGACTCGGAAACTGGGGGATCCTTGGTCGTCCCTATGTCACACGTCTCACCACCATTGGGGAAATTTTTCGTTGTAAATCGCTTGTTATTTGTTATAATTTTTATTGTTTTCACATATTTAGCTAAGCAAGTATAAAGATCTTGAAATAGAAATTGGCAAAATGCGGAACTTGAAAACTAAAACAATACCTGTTGTCATAGGTGCTCTAGGAATTGTAGCAAAAGGGGCCGATTGCTACGTAGCTCAGACACCAGGAAACCTCAAAAAGGTAGAAATTCAAAAGATAGTACTCATGGGAATTACCCATATCCTACATAAAATACTGTCTATGTAATTTTAAATTTTAAAACAAACTCGTAATTTTCTTATGTTTTCTTAAACACTCTCTAGAACAATACTGCATACAAAACCAAATATCTGACACCCTAGCCATAACACCAACATGAATTTCTAACTCGCTACCTTTTGTCTTAAGTTTGTTTTCTTTTTGCCATTAAATTAAACATACGGGCCGATGATGATCAAAATCTATCTGACTTATTTAAGATATATATGCACCGTTTAACAGCACCACATGGTCCATGAGTGTCCTTAGTTGATTACAGCAATCTATTGCTAGCATTCAGTCCAAATCTCCGGCCTGAGGATATCATCTCTCACTAGTTTCAGAGGCTTTTTAACCCTTTAGAATTCAGATTATTCTGTCAAATGTAATGCTTATTTACTCTTTTACTCTTTTACTCTTTTACTTGTTTCAGTCATTTGACTGCGGCCATGCTGGAGCACCGCCGTTAGTCGAGCAATTCGACCCCAAGACTTATTCTTTGTAAGCCTAGTACTTATTCTATCGGTGTCTTCTGCCGAACCGCTAAGTTACGGGGACGTAAACACACCACCATTGGTTGTCAAGCGATGTTGGGGGGGGGGGGACAAACACAGACACACAAACATATACACACACATATATATATATATGTATATATATACATACACATATGTATATATATATATACATATATATATGTATATATATATACATATATACGACGGGCTTCTTTCAGTTTCCATCTACCAAATCCATTCACAAGGCTTTGGTCGGCCCGAGGCTATAGTAGAAGACACTTGCCCAAGGTGCCACGCAGTGGGAATGAACCCGGAACTATGTGGTTGGTAAGCAAGCTACTTACCACTCAGCCACTCCTCATAAATTATCTCACAGTTACGAGATTTCGATGATGTAGTAGTTCCTTTTTTTAGAATGACATTGCAAGGCTGGTGAAAGAGGTCTGACCTGGTCAATTTGAACATAAAACAAGTAGAATAACTGAGCCTGATATGTCCGGTTTGAATGCTAAGGGGTTAACTCTTTAGTATTGAAACCTCTTCGAAATATGCGAAAAAAAGAAAAAAAATAGTCATGCTTTACGAGACGAACCACCGACCTTTTCACCGGCTTCTCGTCCTCCTATCAGCTGTACCAACCAGTCACCAACCGTCTTCTGTGACGGCTAACTCTCCCTCCTTCGGTTACACTGGTAAACACAGTTATTGCTTAGTTATGACATGTAAGTTCTGATATGAGAATATTTTCTCAACAGGATAAAACGTTCCATCTGGAGACAGATAGTGCTCTCTCTCTCTCTCTCTCTCTCTCTCTCTCTCTCTCTCTCTCTCTCTCTCTCTCTCTCTCTGTCTCTCTCTCTCTATCTCTCTCTCTCTCTCTCTCTCTCTCTCTCTCTCTCTCTCTCTCCTAACTTTATCGTAATATATTTGGTGTTCTGCTTGGCTGATAGAAAGATTAGTCGACTCAGCAACTCAGAGCTACCTTACTTTCTACTTTCTCTAATTTTCTTTTTTATGTTCGCATGTGTGCGCGCGCACGCGTGAGTATATATGCGTGTGTGTGTGAATAAGTGTGTGAGTGTGTGTATGTGCATGTGTGTATATGCGTGTATGTATGCATGTATATATACAGGGTATCACCAAAAAATGTATACACACTTTAATAGCTGACAACTCAATTTTCATTTCTTTTTAGATTTAACCCATTAGAAATAATCCTTTCTAATTTTGGCACGAGACCAGGTCTTTTGAGGAAAGGGATAGTCGATTACATCGACCCCAGTACTTTACTGGTACTATATTTTATTGACCCCGAAAGGATGAAAGGCAAAGTCAACCTCAACATGTAATGGCTCGGGAGATATGCTTCTAAGTATTTCCTTCTACTTTCTAACTCAGCTAGTTTACGCCTTTAACCCAATTAAAATGATAAAGAGGACCATAATAAGCTTTGAACTAAGAAAATTTCTCCTGAAGTGCTAGTGGAAGTTTGAAAACGCAGTCAAAGTGCAAAGACAGGTTATGAGGGAGCTTCAAGAAGATCCACACTAGCGACTTACTGTCACTCGAATTAGAGATAAGGTTGATGCAGTTGGAACTATTCTGAATGTCCACAAGAAATATTCCGGAAGAGTGCGAACATCGACCAGCTCCACAAAGCAAGAAACGTATTGCAAGAGTTCAAGAAAATCTGTACGGCAAGGGATTTGTGAGAGAGGAATTTCAAAATCAAGCGTCCATCAAGCTATCCTTGGATAAGTTAAATTCCGAGAACAGCCCATGCTTTCAATGAAGATAATCCGGCGGAAGAATGACATTTTGAGAGTGGTACTTGGCAAGATGTGTAGAAGGTACATACTTTCCAGTAAGAGTGCTTAGCCTGGAAAGTTACATTTAAATTAAGTGGCTTGATAAACCCGCCACAATTGCACGTACTGGGGATCTGAGAATGTGCATATTACGGAGGAACATCATGTTAATTTACCAAAATTTGCAGTATGGTGCAGCTTGAACTTGCTGTAACAGTCTGTCATGCCAAGCATTCAAGAAGACTTTGAAGACAGACGTGGATCACCCCGACACTACCAGAGTAGTTTAAGGAAGATGCTAATGAAATTTGCCAAGGAGATGGATAAGAGCACACCACTAGACATTCTTTATGGGTACTTATAAGATAAAGTTTATCATACAAAACCGGCAACAATGGATGAATTGAGAGCAGCTATTGAAGAAGATGCACTAATACTGACTGAAATGTTTCTCAATGTTTGCGATTTTATTACCTTGTATTATCACCAGTATCTGGAGTAGGACGCTTGTTAGTTTGGAAAGTGACGTTCATGCAAAAATAGAATTAAATTCTATCTGTAGATTCGACAAAAGTTTGAAAATGAAATGCATTTTTATAATTACTGACAATATATGCATTCAACGTCTGTATACATTTTTGGGACACCCTACATATATGTATGTAATGGTGTATGCGTATGCGTATCTCTGTGTGCGTGTGTACATTCTTTCATTCTTTTATTTGTTTACTTGTTTCTGTCATTGGACTGCATCCATGCTGGAGCACCGACTTGACCTCAGGACTTATTTCTTAAGCCTAGTACTTATTCTAGCGGTCGCTTTTACGGGGACGTAAACACACTAGCCCCGGTTATCAAACAGTGACGGGAGGACAGACACAAACACGCACACACATACGATGGGCTTCTTTAAGTTTCCGTCTGCCAAATCTACTCACACGGCTTTGGTTGGCCCGAGGTTATACTAGAAAACACTTGCCCAAGGTGCCACGTGGTGGGACAGAACCTGCAACCATGTGGTTGGAAAGCAAGCTTCTTGCCACACAGTCACTCCGATTACATATAACATGTGTGTGTGTGTGCACGTGTGCGTGTGTGTGTAATCATATATACAAGAAAAATAAGAAAAACAACACATTTAATATCTAAATCACTTGTATTTTAAATATTAATTTTATCCTTTAAATATTAATATTGTATTACCTTCAGTTCTTCTCTCTAATATATTTGCTTTGTATACATTACAGCCGAACAAGTGATACGTTACAGCCGAACAAGTACATGCGATGCAGCTGAAAATGTCAGTATACAATACGCAATACATTTTGAATTTCTAAACACTGGAACGTACTCTAATCTATTGAGCTTTATATTACTAGTTAAACGTCATGCGTAGTATATTACACATTATAACAAGAACTGCATATAATATATATATACAGAGAGAGAGGGGGAGAGGGGGGGAGAAGGGAGCAGCGACTTCTCCTCATAAATACTTATCGGACACAGAATGTGTGTAGTTAGCCAGCTGGAGGAGATGTCTTCCTGGGGCTATAAACATCAGTAGCACTGTCCTGTGTAGGACGCCACACTTAGTTGGCAAATATATGTTACGGTTCCGTATTGCTGCTGTGTATATCTCGGAAGAAAAATATATAGTAATTTGCGAGTAGAATGAGTTTCCATCACTAGCTGGTGATTAACACATGCTAATGACGGGTAACCACCCAGAAACTCGAGTCCGTGTATCATGTAAGGCTAAAGATGGGAGCGATGACCGTCGTTAGCCAGCTGGAGGAGATATCTTCCTGGGGCTATAAACATCCGTAGCACTGTCCTGTACAGCTTTGCTTTGTGGATGCGAAACCTATAGATATAGCTATATCTATATCTATATATTCATATATATATATATATATATATATATATATATATATATATATATGAATATATAGATATAGATATAGTTATATCTATATCTATATATTCATATATATATATATATATATATATATTTATATATATATATATATATATATATATATATATATATATATATATATATATATATATATATATATATATATATATGTATATATATATATTTATATATATATATATATATATATATATATATATATATATATATATATATAATATATATATTTATATATATATATATATATATATATATATATATATATATATATATATATATATATATATATGTTTCTTTACTTGTTTCAGTCATGAGACTGCGGCCGTGCTGGGGCACAGCATTGAAGAATTTTTAGCTGAATGTGACTTTCCCAGTGCTATTTTTTTTTAACCTGGTACTTACTCTAGCGGTCTCTTTTCCCGAACCGCTAATTGATGAGGACATAAACATAGGAGCGGTATGACGGGGGGAGGGGGGGGGGGGAACACAGACACACAGACACACGCGCACACACATACACACGCACGTACACACACACACACACACACACACACACACACATATATATACATATATATATATACATACATACATACATATACATATATATATATATATATATATATATATATATATATATAAAATTATGATAATAATATTAGAGATAAAAATCCAAATTTACAGGGAAAAATTCAATTTAATTTAATTTATCAAAATTAAAATTAAATTAAACTTCACAATATATATAAACCACAATTATTGAATTCATCCATGAAAATTCACAGTCATATATAGAAAAATTTAATTTGTAAATACACTAAAAAGACCTATAATAAAAATACAAAGTAATAAATATTAAAATAATAAAACGACTACACGTGTTTTGAATCGATTTTATTTTTATTTTATTTTCTATTTGAAAATGTGGTTATGAAACACGTGTAGTCGTTTTATTATTTTAATATTTATTACTTTGTATATTTATTATAGGTCTTTTTAGTGTATTTACTTATTAAATTTTTCTATATGTGACTGTGGATTTTCATGGATGAATTCAATAATCGTAATTTTTTCTCCTCTAAATTATATGTATATATATATACATACATATATATATATATATATATATATATATATATATATATATATATATATATTCGACGGGTTTCTTTCAGTTTCTGTCTGCCAAATCCACTCACAAGGCTTTGGGTGGCCCGAGGTTATAGAAGTCTGTTGCCCAAGGTGCCACGCAGTGGGACCCAACATGGTATCATGTGGTTGAGAAGCAAGCTTCTTGTCACACAGTCACGCCTGCACCTTAGATTCATGTTATGTATGTATGTATGTATGTATGTATGTATGTATATATGTATGTATGCATACGTATTTATGGATGCCGTCCTCTCTATAGCAGCGTAGAAGTGTGATGGCATTCTCGAAGAGAATCAACTAGCTACTCTAAGATTAACTGTATGAGCTCCATAGGTAACTTACATGGCTTGGCTCTACTATTTGGTGTCATTGTCGGTTCGAGAAAAATTCTACAGGCACGGAATTGTCGTCAACCGACCCTATCTGAGATGTGTATAGAATGACAAAACAGTTCTTCATGTACTTGCCCCTGTGCCGGTCCATTGCTCATTTATGGAGTTTTAACGAAGAGTTTCATCAAATTTAGGATGGGAGATGAGAGCAGTGTGGTGTTACGTTCCAGGGAATTTACAAAAAGGTGGGATGGAGTAACGAGAATTGCGTGAGGGAATGGGCCAACTCACGGTTTGCAAGAATGTGAGTGAACACTTAACCTTGGCTGTCAGATGAATCCCGGATCGATATGGTCCTTTGATTATTCGTAGACAGTTTTTGTTTCTCTTATTAAAGATCTTCTAGTAAATACGGTAAACTCACTCTTGTCTGGTACTCAAATAACTTTCAAACATAAATAACTTTCAAACATAAATAATAGAATAATGGAACCTAAGCTTTGTTATAATTCCTCCTTCAAATACAGATGGAAATTGTAACGGGGGTATTCAAAGAGCAAAATCGGTAGAACGTCGAACGAAAGAATTTGCAAATTTTACTCAGGTCTTTTAGATACTGGGTTCAAATTCCATTTTTATCTATTTGGCCCTCAGATGTCAGTAAAATATTTTTTTCCATTTGAATATTGAAAGCGATATAAATAACTATTATTCACCGCTCGAAATAATACATCAACAGAGCCATCACCCATTGTTGGATACTTCTGACATCTTGGAATCCCAATGATCTAACTAAATTTATCCGACCTCGTACACGGGATAAAATCTCATGAAGTGGTAGGAAAGTTATAGGAGACGTTAGGCGAAAAATCAGATCATTTCGTGTCTTCAGTCAGAATATAAGACAGACCAGCGAGGTGGGAGCGGAATGTGTGAACTGTGTGAAAAAACAGCATAAGGATGTTGTATTCCAACGGCGACAAAAAAAAAAATGAAAGGACTGCTATCGGAGAGAATATGATATTAAAATATGGCATTAAAAATATGTTGAAGCCTAGAACAAAGAAATATTTTACATTTTGACTGGAACCATCTGTTTTCCAGCCAGTCTGATGATGTGTCTATATTTTTCATAAGAACTGAGAAAAACAGAAGAAAAAAAAACAGAAAAGAAAAAAAATAAACAAGAAAAAGATGAAAAATAATATTTTCGTTATACGGCCAGATCTAGAGATTAAATATTTTTAATTTTTGCTGCTGTTATATTTCTTGCCAAATTTTAGGAATCCAACATACCTACTATATATGTACATGCATACAAACATACATACATACATACATACATACATATATATATATATATATATATATATATATATATATATTTACGTATTATACATACGCAATATTGCACATAGAAGTGTATGTCTGTATGTATGTACGTATAAACATACATATATATATATATATATATATATATATATATATATATATATATATATATTTACATATTACACATACGCAATATTGCACATACGCAATATTGCACATAGAAGTGTATGTTTGTATGTACGTACGTATAAGCATACATATACATACATACATATATATATATATATATATATATATATATATATATATATATATATATATATACATTCACACACATTTACACATGTGTGGGGATGCGCGCACGCGTGTGCAACTGAGTGGACAAACGTAAGAAAAAGACACTCAACGCAGTAGGATTTATGCGTATTACTTAAAACTGTTTGATTCGGTTTCATTCGATTTAAAGTTTCGCAGGCCTCTAACAGAAGCCTGTCGCTTTCAGGCTATAGATTTGGTAATCGGGCTTCTGTGACGGGCCTGCGAAACTTTAAATCTCATAGAATCGAGTCAAGCCGCTTTAATATATATATATATAGCAAATAGTGAGGGGTTATCAATCTGGGAAAAATACTTCATAAGCCCTCAACTGGCACCCCAGGCTAAAAAATTAGTTAGATTAGTGAAGAACTCCAAGTAATCTTTTGGTAGGGTCCAAAATTATGGTTCATTATAATTCTATATTGTAAATCCGTGGATGGGCTCCATTCAAACTGATATTTACAGAATGATATACAAGAAACAAGTAAAAATAATGGTCAGTACATATAATTCCATTATTGAAGCAAATTTGGCTTACAGCTGTTTCCAGTAGTAATTATAGGTACATTAGTAGTCATTATAGGTTTACTCAATTGGTCAATTGATCATTTGAGATAAATTTAACGACCTCAGAAAATTATTTCCAGAAATAGCTCTGACGAAATTAGCATTGATTTTCTTAGGTCGTTCAATTTACCTCAATTGATCAATTAACCAATTGAGTAAACCTATCAGTAATTTTCCCCAAAAGACTACTGGAAACAGCTGTAAGCCAAATTTGCTCCAATAAAGGAATTATATGTAATAATGTGTGCGCGTATGTACACATTTCATGTACACCTCGTACTGCAGGGCATTCTTTGGAGCTTTGAACGATTTAAGTACCTTCCGACTGTATCGCTCCACTAGCGCTATATTACATATAAAATAATTTTTCTACTATAAATTTTTTGTTTTCTAGATATGGAATTGTGACCATGTAAATTTTGAAGTGCAATTTTTTCTGTTTATGGGGAAAATGAAAAAATAAGAGTGAATATTCATTTTATGAGTGCTGTGTATTAAGTCTATAAAATTGTGCATGAAATATATAAAGTATGTATATATAAAGTGCATTAAGTAATCATCGTATTCCAATTTCCTTCACTTTTCAATGACTAAGAGATGAGCGACTATCTTTTGATCAGACAAAACACAAGCTACGCTTTCAGGTTTTTTGGATGAAGTTTTCAGGAATAACCCGATAAGTTTACAATTAATACCGTGAAATATTCACGGGTCCCGCTAGGACATACATAAAACTTTTCAGAAGTTTATCATTTAAGCATATATGAGCATGTCTAGATATGCAACTATATGCATGAGAATACAAACATAAAACAAAGCATAAAAATCTGCTTATATGCATACATAAAATACCCTGTTGATGTGGTTGAAATTCCAGTGAAGCCGCCTTTGATCAAGGTTATTAGCCGGCTCTTTCTCTATTGGCATCAAGTCTTGAAATAAAACTGAATAATGATATACATACATACACACACACATACGTACACACATACACAGAACGATAAGATAGTCAGACAGACTGACATAAGGACGGATAGACAAACAGATACTCAGGCAGACAGATAGATAGATAGACAGATAGACAGATAGATAGATAGACAGATAGATAGATAGATAGATAGATAGATAGATAGATAGATAGATAGATAGATAGATAGATAGATAGATGCATTGTCCTAATAATCATCATAAACATCAACTGCAACAACATCACCATTATCATTCTTTCCGAACGCCGTTTGTCATCCAAGAATTTCTCTTATATCATCATTTCTATTGTCTTCATAACTTCCATAGTTTTCATAATCTAAAGACGTTCGCTAATTTTAAAAAAGAAAGCGCATGCGCGCACACGCTGAGAGAGAAAAAGAGAGAGAGAGAGAGGGGGAAGAGAAAGAGAGTGAGAAGAAGAGAGAGATCACAAATGTCAATGTAAAACTTCGTAATAATTCGAGCACTTCCTTCTCATCATCATTAATGGACAATGTAGTATTATTTAATCTCTCTCTCTCTCTCTCTCTTTTACTCTGTTTCTCTCCTCTCTATCTTTGTCCCTCTTTCTCTCCCCCTCTCTCTCTCTCTTTCACACGCACATACACACATATACTCAAACACACGCACGCGCGCGCACGCACACACACCCATACACACGTTATATACGTCAGGCTTCTTTCAGTTTTCACCTATCAAATCCTCATACATGACTCTGGTCAGCCAGAGGCTACAGTAGAGGACACTTGCCCAAGATACCCGACTTACCTGCAACTTACCGTGTGGTTGGGAAACAAACGTTTTACCACACAGCCACGCCTGCAGGTAGGTTATTATTAAAATCTACTGGCACGCAGAAGCTCGTCGTCGTATTGTTAATGTGCAGGAACCGTGGAACTTTAGTCAACAACTACTCTGGGGAAATATTGGACTGTCAGAGAAATACGTTAGTTTTTTTTTTGTTTTGAATTTTTTTGTCTCTTATTTTTTACTGCTTTCAGTCATTAGACTGCGACCTCGCTAGAACACCGCCTTGATGAATTTTTAGTTAAATGAGTCGACCTCAGTACTTGTCTTTTAAAGTTGGTACTTATTTTATCGGTCTCTTCGGTTGAACCGCTAAGTTAAGGAGACGTAAACAAACCAACACTGGTATCTTGGGCAAGTGTCCTCTACTGTAGCCTCTGGTCGACCAGAGTCATGTATGAGGATTTGATAGATGAAAACTGAAAGAAGCCTGACGTATATAACATGTGTATGGGTGTGTGCGTGCGCGCGCGCGTGTGTTTGAGTATATGTGTGTATGTGCGTGTGAAAGAGAGAGAGAGGGGGAGAGAAATAAGTAGATATTAAGACATACACACACACATATATGTGTAATCGTCTCTTTTTCCTAGGTGTTTATATTAATTATATATACATACATATATAATATAAATAATATATAAATATATGCATGTATACATGCATATATGTACATATATATGCATGTATACATGCATATATGTACATACCTACATATATATGTATATATACATTCATATATGGGTACGGGACATAAAAAAACGTAGATAAAATGAGAAACGAGAACATAAAAAACAAAAACAGAAAACGAACTTTTTTCGAACAACGAAAGAAAGAGAAACGAGACAGGTAACATAAAGAACATTTTTTTCATCAGTTTCCCCTGTTTTATCTACTCCGCGTTTTGAAGGTAGGGACAAGACGCGACTTCGTTAAAACAGTCTTTTCCGCAAAGCAAATTAAATAAAATCTGGGATTTTTTGCGGAGGGTGAAAGTGGTAACAAAAACAGGACAGTGAGAACAAAACGGTAAAAATAAACGGTGTGGGCTGTTAAGCCAAGACAATGTGAAGTGGTGAACGCTGGAAAAACGAGCTTTGAGAAGAGACAGGTAGAAGCACGTCTTGTCTTTAGGAAGGAAGTGGAAGAAAGAAAGATGTATGGCTGTTGGTCACGTGTGAGCAACGAGAGATTCAAGGAGGAGGAGTGAGAGAGAAAGAGAGAGAGGGGACGATGAAGGGGAGATGAGAAGAATAGGGAAAGGGTGAGAGAAGAAACAGAAAGGAAGAAAAACAAGAAAGGGGATACGTGGCGTTCGATCATATTATAATATAAATAATATATAAATATATGCATATATATATATATATATATATATATATATATATATATATATACATATATACGACGGGCTTCTTTCAGTTTCCGTCTACCAAATCTCTTCACAAAGATTTGGCTGGTGCGAGGCTATAATAGAAAACATTTGTCCAGGGTACCACGCAGTGGAACTGAACCTGGAGCAAACCTCTTACCACACAGCCATGCCTGTAGCTGCTTTTTTTTTCTATTTCTTTACCATTTTCTTTAATCTTTATTTTAAAAAGGCGATCAATAATATATTCTCCATCATTGCTCACGATTTCTTGCCAGCGTTCAGCAAGCGCCTGTGATGTCGAATTCCTCTTTCTTGAAGCGCGAAAACCATCCTAATGCTGTTCTGTCCGTAATAGCGTCTACTCCGTACACAGCAGAAATATCTCGAGCGGCTTTGACAGTTTGGAATCTTGGTTAAAAGCAAAGAGAAACAGGTGTCGAAAATGCACGTTTTTGTTGTTGTTTTTTTTTTATTTTTTATTTTTATTTTATTTCGCCATACGTCTGAAAAAATGTAAAATTTACTTGAATACAAAAAAACGCTGCAATAAAAGTTGCAGAGGAAGAATAGACTTACAAAAAAATCACCTAAAAGCTTTGATATAAGGATATTCTTCACGTTAATTCAAATAACATTGTAAAAAAAAAAAGAAAACGAACGAATTTATTTGACAACCCATATTTAACTGTTTCAGTATCCTCTCGACCTAATCATCTGCGCATAATCTATCTATCTCCCCTACACTCACCCACCCACACATACACACACACACATACACACACACGCACACACACGCACACACACACACACACACACGCACACACACACACACGCACACACACAAACACACACAACATTCTTTCAGTAGAATGAGTGATGGAGATGGTGCGTCAAGGTGTAGCACTATTAAATAGAGGCTGTTGAAGTAGTGATAGATAAGACAAAGAGAGAGGAGGAGGGAGAGAGAGAGAGAGAGAGAGAGAGAGAGAGAGAGAAAGAAAGAGACAGAGAAAGAGAAGGGAGCGAAAGGAGAGGAAGAGAAGGGAGCGAAAGGAAAGGAGGAGAGAGAGAGCTATTTTGTTTATCGGCAGATATTCGAGAATAGCGTCTTTCGAAGCGAGTCTTTGACTATGACTGACTCTGCCACCCGTCCATCCTTTTCCAGAGTCGATAAAATAAGATACTAGCCGTGCACTGGTGTCGACATAATAGATTATTCATACAACCATTAGAAACTGGCAGAATCGTTCGCACGTTCTGAGTTCAAATTCCGCTGAGGTCGACTTTGCCTTTCATCCTTTCGGGGTCGGTAAAATATATATTAATCGAGTAGTGGGCTCGATGTAATCGACTACCCTACTCCACACAGAATTTCAGGCCTTGTGCCTACAATAGAAAGTATTATTATTATTATTATTATTATTATTATTATTATTATTATTATTTAAGAAGATAAGGCGGCGAGCTGGCAGAATCGTTAGCACGCTGGACTGAATGCTTAGCGGCATTTCGCCCGTTGCTACGTTCTGAGTTCAAATTCCGCCGAGGTTGACTTTGCCTTTCATCCTTTCGGTGCTGATAAATTAAGTATCAGTGAAATCCTGGGGTCGATGTAATTGAGTTAATCCCTTCCCCTAAATTCGAGGCCTTGTGCTTCCAGTAGAAAGGATTATTATTATTATCATCATTATTATTATTCTTTTAGAAAATATTTGACAAAACTCAGATTGTACAAGAAGAAGAGGGAAGAAGAAGAACAACAATAACAACAATAAAAGAAAGAAAGAAAGAAAGAAAACTGTAAATAGCGCGTCTGCTTTTTAAGTTTTGCAAAGAGGACAACAGCTTCAACAACATCGGCATCAACACCAACAACAATAATAATGATAACGATGTTTAGCTTTCCATGGTATGTATAACAATATTGGCAACACACCATAATTCTTACAGAATTGTACTGAATAACAAAGTTTGGGATTATTAGTGGGTTTTAGAATTCTTGCCAAGAGCTAAAATGCAGCTGGATGGTGCGACAGGTGGCTTTTGGTAACCATATATATATATATATATATATATATATATATATATATATATATATATATATATATATATATATATATATTTCTCATTCTGTTAACCTTATGTATGTATGTATGTATGTATGTATGTATACACATGCACATGTATAAAGAATTGATGATGGTGGCGAAGAAAAATAAGAATTTCTTGAGAATGAAAGATGGAATTACAAGAGAGAAAAAGAACAAAACAAAACAAAGCAAAAAAAAAGAAAAGGAGTACTTTAAAGATAAAAAGAAAAAAGGAGAGAAAAAGAGAGAGAAAGAAAGAGTGAGAAGAAGAAAGAAAGTGAGAGAAGAAGAGAGAAAGAGAGAGAGAGAAAGAGGGAGCTTGGGAATAGAAGGTAGGAAAGGAAAAAGATATAGAGACACACACACAGAGCAAGAGTAAAAGGAATATGCGAACTGCAAAGCAACATCAATAACATCAACATCAACAGCATCGTCATCATCATCATCATCAACAACAACAACAACTACAACAGCAGCAACAACAACTATAACAACAACAACAGTAGCACACTAAAATGCATTAAAAACAAAAACGAAATAAAAGTTTATAACACGAACGAAACAGATAATAAAAAAGAATGTGCTGGTAGTAGTAGTAGTAGTAGTAGTAGTAGTAGTAGCAGCAGCAGCAGCAGCAGTAGTAGTAGTGGTAGTAGTAGTAGTAGTAGTAGTAGTAGTAGTAGTAGTAGTGGTGGTGGTGGTGGTAGTTAAATGAGATATTACAATAAAAGCGGTTTCATTACACAATAAACAATAAAAGAACTGAATTAACAACGATTCTAATAATATGATAGCAAAGTTAATGTTTCCATGGCACATATGAATCTTGTATCTTTTACTTGTTTCAGTCGTTAGACTGCGGCCATGCTGGGGCACCACCCTGTAGAAATTTAGTCGAACAGATCTACCCCAGTGCTTATTGCTTTGTAAGCCTTGCACGTATTTCATTAGTCTCTTTTACCGAACCGCTAGATCACGGGGACGCATACATACCGACATCAGTTGTCAAACTGTGGTAGAGGACAAACACAAAGACGCCCTTCCCATTCGAAACGCCAGTGTTAGAATGGTGGCAGCTGATGAAGGAAATGTTCTCTATGGCCTGTGTGTTTTCTGTGCTCTGTTTATCATTTTGTCTACGTGTTGTTTGCAATGTCCTGTACCCAGATATGCATCTATACATACATATACAGGTAGATGTAAGTATGTACATACATGTACGTATATATGCATATATTCATTTATTATTATATATATATATATATATATATATATATATATATATATATATATATATATATATATATATATATATATATATATATATATATATATATATATATATATATATATATATACAGGGTGCGGCAGAAATACCTCCTACATTTGAAAAGTTGACAAAAGGAAAAAAAGAAACATTAACTAAATGAAAAAGCATCATTGGCACTTGCATAAGTTCATTATCAACGCATAGGTGAAAGTCTTAAATGTGGGAGGTATTTCTGCCGCACCTTGTATATACATATGTACATACATACATATATACATGTATATTCGACAAACTTCCTCCTGTTTCTGTCCAGCAAATCCAAATCCACTCACGAGGCCTTCCTTGGTAAGGCTTGACCTCGAGTCTATAGTAGCAGGCACTGGTTCAAGGAGCCACGCAGCAGGACTGAAACTGGAACCATTTGCTTGGGAACCAAACTTCCTACCATACAGCGACGCCTGCGCCTACATATGTATGTATGTATATACGCACAAACATACACACACATACACACACACACACACACACACACACACACACGCACACATACACACATACATACACGCAGATACATACATACATACATATGTATATATATATATATATATATATATATATATATATATATATATATATATATATATATATATATATATTTATATATATATATATATATATATATATATATATATATATATATATATATATATATATATATATATATATATATATATATATATATATATATATATATATATATATATATATATATATATATATTTATAATTGCATGTTTCGCCTAATGTGATATTTCTATAAATATATTTTAGTTCTTTTGCACTGATTCTAACAAATATATTTAAAATAGACTCACAAACAAATATAGGCACACATGCGCACCAACATACGCGCACACCGACACTCAATCACGCATACATTCAGAACGCACACTACCATACACATGCAGAAACACAAACCTTGTACATCTAACACAATGTAGCTTTGATATCTTACATTGATGCAAGGTATGTAAGTTGTATTGGTGGCGAAAGAGATAACTAATTTGAACATTTTTATAACGCTAGTATTTATATTTACTTTTGTATTATCGTATTTTACGGCATACAAGTCCACATACTACATGGTGTAAACATGTAGTGTAAACATCCAAATGTCATAACTATCATTCCAAGTTCTGCTACTTTTCATATGAAATTTTTGGTCCTCCAAACTCGTCTTGTTGTATAAGTCGACCTGTCTTTTTTGGCTGCAATCCTTATTCTGAAAAATTCGACTTGTATACCGAAAAATTCATTAGATTATGTTTGGTCTGGATCAGTGGTTTTCCGCAGGGGTCCATGTAAGATTTTGTTGTTGAAGTTTATGCGCAATAAATTGGCTTTACAATGCACAAAATATTTTTTTAAAATTTAT
Organism: Octopus bimaculoides; assembly: GCF_046866305.1. Taxonomy (NCBI): domain Eukaryota; kingdom Metazoa; phylum Mollusca; class Cephalopoda; order Octopoda; family Octopodidae; genus Octopus; species Octopus bimaculoides. Next base: position 46,191,332 of record NC_142934.1, read on the forward strand.
ACAGTTCCTAATACATTTAATTATAAAAACATAATAGGATTTTTTATAGGCGCAGGAGTGGCTGTGTGGTAAGTAGCTTGCTTACAAACCACACGGTTCTGGGTTCACTCCCACTGCGTGGCACCTTGGGCAAGTGTCTTCTACTATAGCCTCGGGCCGACCAAAGCCTTGTGAGTGGATTTGGTAAACGGAAACTGGAAGAAGCCCGTCGTATATGTATATATGTGTGTGTGTGTGTATATATATGTTTGTGTGTCTGTGTTTGTCCCCCCACCAATGTTTGACCACCGATGCTGGTGTGTTTACGTCCCCGTAACTTAGCGGTTCGGCAAAAAGAGACCGATAGAATAAGTACTAAGCTTACAAAGAATAAGCTCTGGGGTCGATTTGCTCGACTAAAGGCGGTGCTCCAGCATGGCCGCAGTCAAATGACTGAAACAAGTAAAAGAGTAAAAGAGTAAAACATCAAATGGCTATGGAGGTCCAGTTGAGTTAAATCGGAATCAAAGGGGTCCACATGCAAAAAGGGGTTGGGAATCCCTGATCTAGATGAAGAGATAGTGCCCATAGCTTGCTTAGCTCCAAACATCGTCACAACATTTTCAAATCCTGGAATTTTTGGTCTGCCAAAGTCGTTTTGGTGTATAAGTTGACCTACCTTTTTTTTTTCGGCTGTTAACTTTAGTCTGAAAAATTCGACTGATATACCAAAAAATTCGTAAGATTATGTTTGGTTTAGATCGGGAGTTCTCAACTGGGATCCATATAAAAATTTTCTTAAAATTTATGAGAAATAGTTTATGCTTCTACAATACACAAAATATTATTAATTTTTTATGCAATTCTTAATAATATCTGATAATAAAAATACAGTAGAATATCTTTTATACACATCGAATGACTATGGAGGTCCAGTAGAGTAAAACAAGAATCAAAGAGTTCCATAGGCAGAAAATGGTTGAAAATTACTGTTCTAGGATAATGCCCATAGCTTTCTTAGATCCATACATTGCCACTTTCTTTCAAAATCCTGCTGCCTTTCATATGGAATTTTTGGTCCTCCAAAGTCGTCTTAGTGTATAAATGGAACTACATTTTTGGCTGTAAATTTTAGTCTGAAAAATTCGATTTGCATACCGATAAATTCTTTAGATTATGTTTGGTCTAGATCAGGGGTTCTCACACATTTTTTACCCATGGACCACTTTCATCCCCATTTTATTTCAATGTTTAAAAATCCTATTGTATATTTATAATTAAATATTATTAGGAATTGTATAAAAATTGCTAAATTATTTTGTGTATTGTGGACTTATAACGAATTTATTGCACATAAACTTTACTGGTATGGAGTTCAGATTTTTCATGGCCCCTGAAAAATACCGTGGATCCCCAATTTACTATATTGCATCCGTGGACACCCAAAAATCTTATATGGACCCCGATTGAGAACCCCTGGTCTAGATTAAGGGACTGTGCCCATAGCTTTCTCAGCGCCTCAAAGACCGAAGAAAATGGTGTCGGATGATAACCTTGAATAGTTGCAACTTGACAGCTGCAGGGAAAAAGTATGAAGAGGAATCGAATTCAAAGAGGGATGAAATTCTGTGGAGTAAGAATGGCCTTAGTGCAAAGTGCTTGGTTGGGTGTCTGTTTTTAGCATAAGGTGAAAGCGTCGAATTCATATTGAAAGAACGATCTGAGCATACTGGGGTGGTTAAGTTTTGTTGTACTATTCTTTTTTTATAGTGTGCCTACATTAAAGACAATTACTATTACAGGGGGGGGGGGGGCAGAGAGGACGGACTCACAGAATCATTAATTTTAGCTGCAAACAAATTTTATTGACATCAATGTGTTCGTCATTGAATTAGCATTTGTAAAAATCAAGTGTGGAAAACAACATCCATCATGTGGTGTCCGTTTTCATTGAAGCATTTCTGAAGGTGTTCTTAGAAGTTCGTCTCCACTCTCTCCAGCATTGCTCTGTCGATTTGGGCGACTTCCACGCGAACTGCTTTCTTCAAATCGTCCAATGTACCGGGCTTATGCGCATACACACGTGCCTTGAGGTTTCCCCACAAGAAATAATCACACATAGACAAATCAGGGGACTGAGGGGGCCAAGAAATGTCAGCAAACCTGGAAATGAGGCGATCACCGAAGAGAATGCGCAGAACGTCCATTGATGCTCTGGCTGTGTGGGCCGTCGCCCCATCCTGCTGAAACAACACGCGTCGAATAGGCATACGTTTTCGTCGTAATTCAAGCACAAAGTTGTTTATCATCTCGATGTAACTCTCGGAGTTCACAGTAACAGCGTTTCCGTTATTGTCTTCAAACAAGTAAGGACCAATGACGGCAGCTTTTCCAACACCACACCAGACCGTCACTTTGGGGCTGTGCAATGATCTTTCGTGCAGTTCTCTCGGATTTTCAAGAGCCCAATGACGATAGTTCTGTTGATTCACCATGTCATTGAGATGAAAATGAGCTTCATCACTCATTAACAAAATGAGGTTGCCATATGCATAGTCCCATGGTTTCAACTGTTGATCAAAGACCAATCTGTACGGGTGGAAATAAAGGTCTTTATGCAAAATACGCCTTACCGATCGATTACCGATGCCAAGTTCAGTGGAATGCCTCCGAGCAGAGCGATTCGGACACCGTATCAAAGCTTGTCTGACGCATTCCACATTTTCCGGAATCCATACCGTTCGTGGCGCCCTCATCTCCTATTCATTAGTGTACTTCGCGTACGAAGTGCATTCCCTTAACGTAAGATTGTGTTATGGGTGGGAACAGCATGATTTCGGTGAATGTTAAAGTGACGCCAAAACTTACGTTGAACTGCTGTGACAGACTCGTTATTCTTCACGTAACTGTCGTAGGCAAACAAGCGATCCTCTATCGTGCACAGCGCCATGGCTTCACCTGAAAAGAAAAACAAAATATTAAGACACCACGGACCGAATGGCACCTGGCGGACATATGTCTCCCCACCCACTGAGGTTGAGTAATAGCTATTTCAAAAACATCTGTCTTATCTTCCCCACCCCATATTATTAATTGTTAGAACGTTCGACAAAATGCCTTGCGATATTTGTTTAAGTTCTGAGTTCAAATCTTGCCGAGAGCAAATGGTATTGATTTAAACAATAAGCTCTCACCATTAAAATTTCAGAGAATGGATAGTACTTAGGAGATTTTATAGGTTCTCAACAGAAAGATAACGAAGACGTAGTTGATGAATGTTATGAAAACGTAGCCTTAGATTTTCCCGAAGCTGTGCTGGCGAGGAAATGTGTGCTAGTATATATATTATTATTTTAAAGAATTTAAAAAATTTCTTTCAAAATAATGACCATTTTGCGAGGCCTACGAGCAGGAAATAGAGGAAGGTATCTTCTCAGTGGAAGACTTTGTTTCAATGCTTATAACATTTTACCAATTGCTTGATTTATTGCCGAATGTTTGTGGTCACGTATTGTCATCGTGAAAGTGGATCGTTTCAGATTATTATTCGTTCGCTTCCCACTCATGGCTTCTCTAACCTTTCTGGGCGTTTCAATACACCTTTCCTGTATTCACAGTACCGCCAGAAGATCAAGGAGAATGACGCCCTTCTCATCCCCCAAAACAGTCACTATGACTTTCTATGCAGATCGCTGGCTCTTGAACTACCTAGACCTTCGAGAAGAGGTGTGACATTATTCAAAAGACTAAACCTTCGTTTCTAGATCGTAGTGATATGGCCACGTTTTATAACTTGTCACAAAATCGGGGCAGAAACAACCCCTGTCTTCTTTGGTTCCTAGTGCTTCCAGCAGATCAGAGCAATTTTCTATCCTTCTGCCATTCAAATCGCGTGTCAATTACCGAGTTACCCACTTTACACAATGCAACTTTTCGGTATTCACTTCGGATTTCACATTAAAGAAAATCAAGTGAAATAACACCCTTGTCATCCCACAGAACAGGCACTATGACATTTTGTACAGGTCACTGGTTGAGAAGAGATGTGACGCTATACTATAGATTAAATCTTTATTTCTAGATCGTAATGATATGGCCATATTTTATCCCCTGTTACAAGATCGCAACCTCCCACCAGTTTTCTTTGATTTCAAACGATTTCAACAGATCAAAGCAGACTTCTATCTTTCTCTCCTTCAAATCGGGTGTCATCTACCAATGTACTCCCTTTACACACCATTCCCGATACCCAAAGTCTTCAACTCATCTAGTGCATTGCATTTAGACCACTATCCAGTTGCGCAATAGACTCACTGTTTTTGTCTCATCTGTCCGCAAGAATCATTTCGTACACTCGCCGATGATTCGTGTCAGTGGCCTCAGTTAATGGTCTCCCATTGCATGGTTTGTCTTCAATGCAGGTTTCTTCTTTAAACTTTTTCCTCCACCTGTGCACATTCGTCTTATCAAGGTACCATCTCAGTAAACAACCAGTAGCCTTCTATGTGCGCCGAACAGAAAGCATTCTCCTTCACCTAGAACTCAAAGACGCACGTTGTTTCTCCTTAGAACCTATTATTTGCAGTAAAAAAGAACAGAAAGAAGAATGACCCTACGGCAGTGGTTCTCAACCAGGGGCCATATGACCCTTAGGGATTCATATAAGATTTTGTTGCTAAAATTTTTGTGCAATAAATTGGTTATATACTTTTACATTACACAAAATATTTTACCAACTTTTTTTTTTATACAATTTATCATTTACTTATTTACTTATTTCAGTGGTGAAATTGCAACCATGCTGGGGCACCGCTTTGAAGAACTTTTAGTCGAATGAATCGACCACAGCACTTTTTTAAAACCTGGCACTTATTCTGTCGGTTTATTTTGCCGAAAAGCTAATTTACAGTGACGAAAACAGATCAACATTTGTTGGCAAATGGTGGTGGGGACAAACACACACACACACACACACACACACACACACACATACATACATACATATATATATACGACAAGCTTCTTTCAGTTACCATCAACCAAATCCACTCACAAAGCTTTAGTCAGTTCAAGGCTATAGTAGAAAATACTACCCCATGGTGCCATGCAGTGGGGTCCGGAAACATGAGCTTGGGAAGCAAGCTTCTTACCACACACTTTTAAAAATCGGGTGACTTTAAGGGATCACCCGAGTAAAATAGGAGCCAAAGGGGTCAATAAACAAAATGGTGGTTGAGAACCAAGGCTCTGGAGGAAGAGTTATTCTACCAATATGTCCGATTTGAGAGACCTAGATTAGTTAATAAAACAGTTATACCTATTTTTGCTTTACTTTTGGGCGTGTATGAGTGTGATTGTGTGTGCGTGCGCATGTGTATGCCTGTGTATGTGTCTATGTAAGTATACATGTATATGTGTAAATGTATACACATGTACACACATACACACGCACACACACGCACACACACACACACACACATATGTAGAGAATATGCCCAGTGTGGAGCAAGGAGGACCAGAATTCAAGTGACTATTCAAAAACTGGATATAGTGGATTTGTTTGTTACCAGCAAAACCCCCTACAGGGGGCTCATCCACTTTGTGGGTCAAGTAACATACACACGCGTGCACACACATACATATATATGTATGTATGTGTGAGTAAGTATATTTATATAGATGTATATACATAGATACACACACACACACACACACACACACACACACACACACACATACACACACACATACATATATGGGAGAATTTACGAAAAAAAAACAACAGACGAAAACAGGTGGTGTAAACAATAAATGGATGTATTAGTTTAACGCTCGTGAATAGAGAAAGTCTTTAACGTTTCGAGCCTACGCTCTTCAACTGAAAGGAACACAGAAAGAAACAAGGAAAGAAACAAGGAGAGAGAAAAAATGAGAAAAAAATATAAGGAGAAAGAACAACAAAAACAAGTGTAAGAGATATATTTATATGAAATTTTCATATAGAATCTACAAAATGTCTGCAGGCATTGTCGTTACACCTGTTTCGAATAATTAGTGAATTATTATGCTGGCAGGTGCAATACTGAAGCATGATTATTATTCATAAATATGAAAGCAAAGACAGAATCAACTAACACGAATTTTGATAGCAGAGCAACCACGTGCGACAGTCTCTTCAGAAGACGAAAGACGAGTGCATTTTCTTTCGCTGCTCTAGGAATTCCTACCTAATCGCCACCCTAAACACGAGTAAGATAATGAGATAATGCTTCAGTTCGCTGGTTACCTTTGCTGACTTCGTTAACACTAACCGCGAGAAAAGCATGAATGTAACAGCATCTCATTTCTTTTCCTTTCCTATAACGTTTCCCTAAACCTTTATATGACCTCTATTCCGAAAGGAATATAATTCTATACCATCTGCGCAAAAGTTTGCCTGTGTGTGTGAATGTTTTGAGCGAACGGTGTGCGTGTGTGTGTGTCTGTGTGTGTCTGTGTGTTCTTAGAAATGCGTACATATGTAAAGAGACGAGTCTGTATCTGTATGTAATTGTACGTACGTACATATGTATGTATGTATGTATGAATGTATGTATGTATGAATGTATGTATGTATGTATGTATATATGTTTGTATGTATGTATGTATGTATTTATGTAGTATGTATGTACGGATGTATGGCTATATACGTTTGTATACGCGATTGTCTTTATGTGTGTGTGTGCTTGAGTATATATATTTGAATGTGTGAGTGATTGTATGTATTCGTGTTTGTGAGCATAAGTGTGTGTTTTTTTTTTGTCTGTTTATCTGTGTGATTGACTGTCTGTGTGTTTGTATGTGAATGCGTGCGTAAGAGACAGAGAATAGAGAGAGAGAAGACAGAACGAGAGGAAGATGGGAGAGAGAGAGAGAGAGAGAGAGAGAGAGAGGGGGAGAGAGAGAGAGAGAGTGTGTGTGTGTGTGTGTGTGTGTGTGTGTGTGTGTGTGTGTGTGTTTATGCACGCCGTGGGATCCAGTCCGGTTGAGACCACCACCTCTCTGGATAACAATCTCCTGCTGGTCACTATCAAGTTCCAGTGGAAGAAAACCACATTGCCAAGACAGAAGCAACAACAGGAGTAAGAATTAGCCAAACAACCAGCCAGCCAACCAGCCAGCAGACCAGCCAGCCAACCAGCCAGCAGACCAGCCAGCCAACCAGCCAGCAGACCAGCCAGCCAACCAGCCAGCAGACCAACCAGCCAACCAGCCAGCATACCGTAGCAAGATAGTCACACCAACAGCAGTAACAGCAGCGACATCAGCAGCACAAGCTGAAAGCAGCAACAGCAGCAGCAGCAGCAGCAGCAGTAGTAGTAGTAGTAGTAGTAGCCTTTAGATTATGGTCACTACTACTACCACCGCTACTCACCTACTCAGTTCCTTCTCTCCGCCTCTGTCTTTCTGCCCCCCACCCCCATCCCATGTGATATCACCGCCATGACCACCTCCACCCTATCATTCACTATTATACCATCACCACCACCACTACTACTACTACCACCCAACCACACGACTAACCAAATCTACACAAAACTTAGAGACATACACACATACGCACACACACATCTATCTATCTATCTATCTATCTATCTATCTATATATATATATATATATATATATATATATATATATATATATATATATATATATGTATATAAGTATATATATATATATATATATATATATATATATATATATATATATATATATATATATATATATGTGTGTGTGTGTGCACATACACACACACACATACGTATATGACATTGTGAACACAGTTTTCCATTCATAAACAAAAGCTCACGTACTGAGGCATCACATGACACTCTACTTCATCACACACAACACACTCACATCTCCGTACATACATGCACAAGCACATACATTCACACATATATTCAGACATATATACATATACAATTTTACACACTCACACATATATGCTTATACATACATAGTATGCATGCATATTCACAACACGTGCAACGATGCACACACACACACATACACACATACACATACAGGTACATACATATACACGAATATATACACACACATATCAGTATGGGGATGCTCTCTACATGGTCACTCACCTGCTAGAAATACCAACCAAATCTTTCTCAGAGCACACCCTACCGTCTTAATGAAGGCAAGACATTAAACAATAATGCAGTTCTAGATATATTAATTTCGAAAAAGACGAAATGGTCATGGCTGGAACGCCCTTCATCATAGATTTGTTTGATCAGGCTTGACCTAAGGCAAAATAACAACAACAACAACAACAGCATGACAAAGGAAGTATTTTGCGGTCGCCCTACACGCTAGAAATAGTAGCCAGGTTCTCCTCAAATCATACATTATTGTATTTAAAAAGGCATGACACATTGGCAAATGTGGTCTTAGATATTCTGAGTGCAAAAAAAAACAGAGCGAGGTGGCCACGGCTGGAATATATTTGAGCATGGATCTGTCTACTTAATGAAATGTGACCGGATGTAGTGCAACAAGACCAACAACAATAATCCCTTACCACACAACGCACAAACCAAAATGTATATATACAGAAACACACCCTCACATCCACACCCACACACCCTCTCACACACACACACAAACACATACACACATATACTTAAACATGCATATACATAAACATTCATATATACACATCCATTCATATACATATACATACACATACATACTCCACATACACACATATATATATATACATACACATTCGTACATATATATATATATATATATATATATATATATATATATCCACACACACACATATACATCCATTCTTCTACATATATACATACGCATACCCAT
>NC_142934.1:46212693-46257693 GCF_046866305.1 Octopus bimaculoides
CATCGTCTACCGGGTGGTTTTCTGCTATTCGCTAAATCATACCAATTTGATTCCCAGCTTGTGTAATTTTGCTTCAATTATTGGACTGTGGCCATCCTGGAGTACCGCTCTGGAATCTTTAGTCAAACAAATTGACCATAGTACTTATTTTAAAGTCTGGTACTTATTTTATTGGTCTCTTTTGCCGAGCTGCTAATTTACATGACGCAAGAAAAAAACAACACCTGTTGTGAAGCGGCGCGGGAGCGAGACAAACACAAGTATTAAAAACACACATATGTAAATATGATGGGATTCCACACAGTTTCTGCACCCAAATTCATGCATAAGGCACTGATCAGTCCGGGGTTAAAGTAGAAGGCACTTGACCAAGGTACCGCGTGCTGTGGATGAATCCAGAAACACGAAGTTGTAATGCGAACTTCTTAACGACACAGCCGTGTCTACGCTGTGTGAAACTCGGTTTTGCTTGGTTCCATTATAATGCAATCATCATTTGCCTGCAGCTGGTTGCCTACAGTCGCCGAGTTTATTGAGCGAAGTACCTTTTGAAACGTTACCTGACGGGACACATCTGCGCCGAAGGATGCACAGTATTTCACCAGCGAGGGACTGAAGCCAGATAGGTCGAAACGATCGTTGTGAATAATAAAGAATATCGTGAATTCCATTTTCTGTTCTCTCATTTGATATATATATATATATATATATATATATATATATATATATATATATATATATATATATATACATATATCAACAATTCAAATAAACGAATAAAAAACAAAACAAAAGAAAAGCAACGAACGTGTAGACGTGCACAAGAAGTGTATTAGCTTGACGCTCGGTGAAAGTTAGGAGTTTAAAGTTTCGCGCATTGCTCATTGTCGGAAAGGAGAAAGGGAAAATTCCAAACAAAGAGAAAAAGAAGAAATCGCCAACGGCCCACGTGTAGTTATATATATATATATATATATATATATATGCATGTGTGTGTGTGTATTTTCAATGGGTGAGATTCATGGATACTGAATATAGAAAAGACGTAGTAGTGTTCAGACGATTTGAACTCAGACACACACACACACACACACACACACACACACACACACACACACACACACACACACACACACACACACACACACACACACACACACACACATATATATATATATATATATATATATATATATATACGACGGTATTCTTTCAGTTTCTGCAATTGGACAGGACCTGTCCCATTGCGGCAAACTTCCAACCATACCGTCACACCCGTGCCGATATATATATACCATAAACTGAGGACTTTTATATGGCTAAGTTAAATCAACCTATAATACCTAATTTCTTTATAAATTCTATCACTGTCTTTGAGTGCCTGCTGTTATGCTAAATTTATTTATTGATCGAGTGAGCACTATTGGACAAATAAAAGATACAAAATCACACTAAGCTGGAACTAAATGTGTATTATTTAGCGACCTATACGATAATGCAAGGTTACATTTCCCCCAAATCACTTAGGAAAATGAAAGTTTTCGCCTCATCATCCTTTCTCACCCAACCTTGTTCCATCTGATTATCATCTTTTCAGATTATTGCAACGTTATTTGGAGGGAAAACGGTTTGTTAATTGTGAAGATGTTAAAAATAATGCTGAGTGTTTTGTTTTTTTGTTCTTTTTTTGGGGGGTGGGAGTTGTATTTTGCTCTGAAACCTGAAAAGTTTTACGCTCGAGGGATCTACAGATTGCGCAATAAATGGGATCATATTATCAATAACGAGGGGAAATAATAGCTTTCTTAAATGTATCAATTAAAACCAAACAAGCGTTTATTTATTTCCCATCTTGAAGTGCAACAGGATATCCTTTCCAACCTAGTGTATTTAAGAAGAAAAATGTTGACACTGACTTCGAAGTTTCGGTTTGCTCACCTTCATTAAAGTGTTTGATGAAGGCGACCAAGCAGGAGTGGCTGTGTGGTAAGTAGCTCGTTTACCAACCACATGGTTCAGGGTTCAGTCCCACTGCGTGGCACCTTGGGCAAGTGTCTTCTACTATAGCCTCGGGCCGACCAAAGCCTTGTGAGTGGATTTGGTAGACGGAAACTGAAAGAAGCCTGTCGTATATATGTATATGTATATATATGTCTGTGTGTGTGTTTGTGTGTCTGTGTTTGTCCCCCAACATCGCTTGACAACCGATGCTGGTGTGTTTACGTCCCCGTAACTTAGCGGTTCGGCAAAAGACGCCGATAGAATAAGTACTAAGCTTACAAAGAATAAGCCCTGAGATCAATTTGCTCGACTAAAGGAGGTGCTCCAGCATGGCCGCAGTCAAATGACTGAAACAAGTAAAAGAGTAAAAGAGAGTAAAAGAGAGTAATAGAGTAAGCTGAAACTCCATGTTACAATGGAACTTTTCTTCGAAACTATTTATAAATATTTAATGTAGTAATAAGGTATTGAGTAATCCTTCAATTAATGCTAAATTGTTTTTATACTTAATGACATAAAAACAAGCATTAATATAAATATATGTATACATACATATGCATACACATATACATGCATATATACTGTAGTGGCATATATATATATACTCAGCAGCGTGTGTGTATATATGTATGCATGTGTGTATATGTGTGTGTGTGTTTGTGTGTGTGTGTGTGTGTGTGTGTGTGTGCGTGTGTGTGTAATTTTATAGCAGCATGACAGCCAATTTATTACCCAATAGTTTCATGCCGAAAATGGAGATACAAATCCAGCAGTCTTCATATACGATGTGGGTTTTCGAACGAAGACAAATACAGTTTTAAAATCATTATTAGAGCTGTAAAAAGAGAGACAAAAAAAAAAACAGAATACAATTTGTTCACACGACAAAATATTGAATTTCTGATTGAAAAGTATATAACTTTGAACATCCAAGGACTCGAATGATGACAACAATAACAGAAACAAAGCGCATACACGCCTGTCGGCAAGCAAAGAGGTAAATGGAGAGTTCAAATTGAATGACAGAAAGAGCATTTCTAACTTTTTCCCTCACCCTTCTTTTGGTGGTGCTATCTCAAATTGTCGGGCTCTAGATATGAAATATCTGGCGGGGAAAATTTAAGCCTGGCGGAGCTACATTACAAGGGATGGTGCATCCTTAGTCCAGTCTCTTATCGAACAGCGAGAAAAATGAACATACCAAATGTATGCATCTGAAAAGTCACAGTGTGCCAAAAGAGCAATTGCAAGCAGCCTTGGACGTTGTGTAGAACAATGTCTCTTTTATGAGCCAATTTAGATACTAGGAGCTATATGCGTAATCTTCAAAACGAAAGACAAGACGAAAAGAAAAAAAAGAAAAGATCAAACCGATGGGTTCCACATCGGTCTAGAAGCTTATGTCACAATACATATAGAAGCACAGACTAAGGTTTACTGTAAAAGAAAGGTGTGAGACGTTGACTCGTGGATCAATGTTTTTTTTTTGTGGGTATTGGAGTACAGCACCGAAGTAACCGAAAACGACATGAAGCCGGTGAAGTCTATATGAATACATATAAGTCCTAATGACACGAAAGTCTAAAAAGCAGTTCTAGATTTGCATTCTGCTGTGGGAGCAGAAAGAAAAGCGAGGAAACAAGTGATGTATGAAAGAAACTCCAATATGTTCAGCAGCCTTTTCTGTTACAGCGACATTTTCTCACGATTGGATTGCTCGTTCGCAAAGCCATTTAAGATTGTATTGTCTGATGTGAATTGTTAGAAAAGACTCTGGGATTCAGTTTATTCCGTTCTTTCTCTGTTTCAATGCTATGGCTGAATGGCAATTGGATTTGGTCGCTGGAATCCCTTTCAAGAATTCCACTTTAAAGTGTGGGATAACAAACTCAACAACAGCATTGTCACGAGTCACACGCACACACACGCCTGTTGTTGGTTCGGCTCAGTTGTTGAGCGGTGGGCCAGACAAATGAGATGTTTTCAAGCAGGTATTGATCTGATTAACTAATGGCACTCTGGGAGTTATAGACAGAGTTTTTCTGAAATCACCTGCAAGAACAACGTGTGAGTATGTGTGAGTGTGTGTGAGTGTGTGTGGTGGTGGGGGGTATATATGTATGTGTGTACGTTGAATTTTTGCGGAGGATGTGTTTGTGTAAGTTCCGTGGAAAATGAAATGTACCCGATAAAAAGGAATACCTTGTAATAGTTATTCCACCCGAGTAGCACAGTCATTTTCTTCTACCATTTACCGTCAGAAATTCAGAGAACTAGTGACTGGTCGGTCCAGTGGTAACCTGTTCATAAAATAAATTCTTTTATCGTTTACATGTTTCACTCATTAGACTGCGGCCATGCTGGGGCAACGCCTTAAAGAATTTTAATCGAGCAACTCGACCCCGGTATTAATATTTAAAGCCTGGTATTTATTCTACCGGACTCTATGCCGAACAGGCAACTTACGAGAACGTAGACACACCAACACCGGTTATCAAGCGCTGTGGGAGGAAGACAAACACAAATATGCGCGCGTGCACGCGTGCACACACAACGGGGTTCTTTCCGTTTCCGTCTACCAAATCCACTCACAAGGCTTTAGTCGACCCGGGGCTAAAGTAGAAGACACTTGCCCAAGGTGCCACGTAGTGGGACTGAACCTGGAACCATATGGTTTGGAGGCAAACTTTACCGTACAGTCACGCCGGAGCCTATAATTATAATTTTAAAATATATGCCCGTCATACAAAACGACTATAACCCAGTAACAGGTACGCAACTTCCGCTACTATCTTTAGGTACACTTACAGTCAGTAGAGTTGACTGCAGTAACCTGAAATGAAGTGGCGTGCTCAAGGCTCTAACTCGTCGCAGTCAAAAAATTGAACCCACAATCTTATGATCGTGTTCTCAACATTTTAACAACAAGGCCACGTTCCTTCACGGGTGAAATGAGATGTAAAATAAAACAATAAAAACAGGCACTGCTGTCTAAAAAATCAACTGTACTCCCTTCCCAATAACTGACTACGAAAGGCGGCGAGCGGGCAGAAACGCTAGCACTCCGGGCGAAATGCTTACCGGTATTTCGTCTGTCTTTACGTTCTGAGTTCAAATATCACCGAGGTCGACTTTGCCTTTCATCCTTTCGGGGTCGATAAATTAAGTACCAGTTACGCACTGGGGTCGATGTAATCGACTTAATCCGTTCGTCTGTTCTTGTTTGTTCCCTCTATGTTTAGCCCCTTGTGGGCAATAACGAAATAGGTATTTCGTCTGTCTTTACGTTCTGAGTTCAAATATCACCGAGGTCGACTTTGCCTTTCATCCTTTCGGGGTCGATAAATTAAGTACCAGTTACGCACTGGGGTCGATGTAATCGACTTAATCCGTTCGTCTGTTCTTGTTTGTTCCCTCTATGTTTAGCCCCTTGTGGGCAATAACGAAATAGGTATTTCGTCTGTCTTTACGTTCTGAGTTCAAATATCACCGAGGTCGACTTTGCCTTTCATCCTTTCGGGGTCGATAAATTAAGTACCAGTTACGCACTGGGGTCGATGTAATCGACTTAATCCGTTCGTCTGTTCTTGTTTGTTCCCTCTATGTTTAGCCCCTTGTGGGCAATAACGAAATAGGTATTTCGTCTGTCTTTATGTTCTGAGTTCAAATATCACCGAGGTCGACTTTGCCTTTCATCCTTTCGGGGTCGATAAATTAAGCATCAGTTGCGTACTGGGGTCGATGTAATCGACTCATCCCCTCCCCTCCCCAAAATTTCGAGCCTTGTGCCTTGAGTAGAAAAGAATAACTGACCTTGAACTTAGCTTAGAAATTGTTGTTGTTTGGTTTTTAATGTATAAAATGTATGTCTTGAATTGTTATGTTAGTTTCTCAAACGTAATTTAATTATATTTGTTTTATTGTTGTTATAACAACATGGAGAAGTAGGGGAGAGAAGAGGAAGTGGAAGGTGGAGGAGGAACAGAATTTTAATTATTAAATATCTCTTTTCTTTATGGTGAAGACACATTGTTAATTATTGTGCGTTTTTGATTTCACGGTAGAATTACATTTCAAAATGGCTACAGCGATGATGGTAGGAGGTAATTCACATAACGGTGGTGGTTCATTTAGCAGTGGTAATAGTGGAAGATAATGGTCATAGCGGTAGTAGCTAAATTAAAATGGTGGCGGTAAGAGAATGACCGTAACGGTGGAAACAAATTTAACGGTGATGATGATGGGAGGTGATCACCATAACATCGTTGCTAATTTAACAGTGGTGGTGGTGGTGGGAGGTAAGGACCATCATGGTGATAACTAATTTAACTGCAGCGGTGGGAGGTGGAGATCACAACGATGTGGATATTTAATAGTGATTATGTTGGGAGAGGATTTCATGATACGATCGTGTCAGAGGTAACTATCTAATCAATCTAAGAAAGGAAAAGAATTCTTTGAGTGTCGGTAACAATAACGCAGATAGCAGCAATAACCTGAAATACTTAATCGAAATAACGAGTGCTCTTGCATGTCGTCGGTTGACATGCCAGAAATAGCAAACGAAACTCATATCACACTCTACTTTCTTAAAAATGGACACATTGGGAAATTAATCCAAGATGCGTTACGATGTTTGGTTAAAGGTTTGGCATTAAACATGTATAAAATATAGTGCATAACATATTTCATCGACTCCCGAAGAATATAACATTCAAGTCGATCTGGATAGCGTTTGAACTCAGAAAGGGACGTTCACCAAAGCTTTACTGAATCTCTGAATTTGTCTTGTATCTTTTCAATTAGTCCTAACGAGAAAATATTCCAATATGTTTAGCAGAGATGAAAAGATCCTCGATCTAGATATTTCAGGTCTTATTTCACGACCCTCTTACAAAATATATGCCCAATATTCATATTTTTAATGCTTACAATAATGTCATTTGAAGAGAAGAGAAGAGACATAATTGTTTAATGTTGACGGGATTGGTGTTGGAGAAAAATGTTCGGTCAGAATCGGAAATGGAAGCTTTATTTGAGTAACTGTCGATATTGACTATATCTATCATCAAAGGGGATTTAAAAAAAAAACATGATTTCCAGCAACCCCATATTTGAATAACTGACAATATATGTCATGATAGATGAGAGCAATCGATGGACAAGATAAAATATTTTGAAGTATACAAATAATAATAATGACAACAACAACAACAACAAATAATAATAATAATAATAATAATAATAATAACAATAATAATAATAATAATAATAATAATAATAATAATAATAATAATAATAATAAAAATAATAATGCCCAGTGATTTTCTTCATTGTTGTTGATTTTTTTGTTTCTTTTTTTTGTTTACAAGATGAAGAATAAATGGTAGTGAGAGAAGAAGACAAAAAGAAAAGCGAATAAACAACAAACACACAAAATACATCATCACAAATGACACGATGCAAATATTTACTGAGGTGTAAAGAGAACCCCGTTTCATATATTAGAAAATATAAAATAGTCGTTATGACATACGAAGAAGAAAAAAATATCTGCATGAAGTTAGACGTAAGATAATAATGATCTGTGAAACGTTTAGTAAAGGCAGCTGACAAGAAAAGGAGAAAGAAATGAGAAGATAGTGAAAGATAGATATAAATATATAGAATGAGAGAGGGAGAGAGAGAGAGAGAGAGAGGGGGGGGGAGAGGGGGAGAGAGAGAGAGAGAGAGAGAGAGATTGACAGAAAAAGAGAGAATGAGGATGTTGTAGAAAAGTGACAGCATTTGATACCAAAATACAGGCTATTTAGCTCACTGGAGGCGTGTATCCGATCAATAAACAAAGACAAGGCTACTTGCTAGTTTGTGTTCAATAGCAACAGATGATGAGTATAATATCTGGCTTTACATCTCTCTCTCCTTTCTTTGTCTGTCTGTCTGTCTGTCTGTCTGCCTGTCTCCCATCCTCTCTCTCTCTCTCTCACTATCTATTGCTTCCTCCTCTTCCTCCTCCTCCTTCAGTGAGGCGACAGTGTTTGGCAACAGAGAAAATCTAAATAAACAGAAAAAAGGAAAAAGAGAGTTTTATTGGATTTAATGTAAGAGTGGAGAACAACGACTAAGGAGTTATAAAATGTTAAGAAAGAGTTTTTTGAAAGAGTAATTGGAAGAGAGAAAGCGGGAAAGAGAGAGAGAAAGAGGGGGAGTGAGGAGAGAAAAAGAGAGTCGGGTTTTGGTTGAACAAAATACCTAGAGGCAATTGTTTCGTTTTTTTTTTTTAAGGTTTGAGTTCCCCATCCTGCTGCGGTGAACTTTACTTTTCACCTTTCAAGGATCAATAAAATAAAATAGGGTCAATTTAGTAACTTCAGAATTACTTGCCTTTGTGTAGCTGTGTGGTAAGTAGCTTGCTTACCAACCACATGATTCTGGGTTCATTCCCACTGCGTGGCACCTTGGGCAAGTGTCTTCTACTAAAGCCTCGGGCCGACCAAAGCCTTGTGAGTGGATTTGGTAGACGGAAACTGAAAGAAGCCCGCCGTATATATATATATATATATATATATATATATATGTGTGTGTGTGTGTGTGTGTGTGTGTGTGTATGTTTGTGTGTCTGTGTTTGTCCCCTTAGCATTGCTTGACAACCAATGCTGGTGTGTTTACGTCCCCGTAATTTAGCGGTTCGGCAAAAGACACCGATAGAATAAGTACTAGGCTTACAAAGAATAAGCTCTGGGGTCGATTTGCTCGACCAAAGTCGGTGCTCCAGCATGGCCGCAGTCAAATGACTGAAACAAGTAAAAGAGTAAAAGAGATTAGTAGTTGCAGTAGTAATCCCGCTGAGGTTAACTTTGTTTTTTATTCCTCCAAAATCGTTAGGATAAAGTACCAGTCAAATATCAGGGCGAATGGTATCGACTAAGTCACTCCTTTCAGATATCAGGCCCTTGCGCATATGCTAGAAACAATTCCTATTTGTAACAGCAATAGCATTGTGTAACACGATTCTTGTCTTTGAGTTTGTTGGCACTCCGTCGCTTACGACGTCAAGGGTTACAGTTGTTCCGATCAACGGAACAGCCTGCTCGTGAAATTAACGTGCAAGTGGCTGAGCACTCTACAGACACGTGTACCCTTAACGTAGTTCTCGGGATATTCAGCGTGACACAGTGTGACAAGGCTGGCCCTTTGAATTACAGGCACAACAGAAACAGGAAGTAAGAGTGAGAGAAAGTTGTGGTGAAAGAGTACAGCAGGGTTCGCCACCATCTCCTACCGGAGCTTGGTGGAGCTTTAGGTGTTTTCGCTCAATAAACACTCACAACGCCCGGTCTTGGAATCGAAACCGCGATCCTATGACCGCGAGTCCGCTGCCCTAACCACTGGGCTATTGCGCCTCTACTGTCTTTGAGTAGCAACTGTTATTTCTTGCTTACCCCCCAGAAAGTATGGAAAATAGCTAATATTTCCTCCAAACTTTGCTTTTGTTATATTTATTCAAACTACAAAGAATCCCTCTCAACACATGGCTATGATGCTCTTCTACTACTCCTGCTCGTGATCACAGATGCACATATTGTCAGCCACTAAGGGACCTGCTCAAGTGGTTAAGGTCAAGCAAACTAACAAGCAAATTTGTGGTACTGAGCAGAATATTTGCTGTAATGATATTCCTATTTCAGCAACCCAGCACTGAATCTGTCT
This sequence comes from Octopus bimaculoides, assembly GCF_046866305.1. NCBI lineage: Eukaryota > Metazoa > Mollusca > Cephalopoda > Octopoda > Octopodidae > Octopus > Octopus bimaculoides. The sequence continues at coordinate 46,222,405 of NC_142934.1, forward strand.
GAAATGTGATGGAAAATAAGTCAGTTTCAAAATATTGATGTAGATTCAGATTCACAAAGGCAAAAATTGAAGGGGTTAGAAGCAAATAGGAAATAACACTTACTGACTACAGACAAATAAATGAATAAATAAAAATGTTGTTACGCAGTGTAGTCGGATGATAAAGTCTGTGGTTTGTTCAATTGTGAATACGTTAAACAGAATACCGAGTAGTACTAAGTCTCAAACATTTTGAGTTTAAGTGCAACCACCACCGACTTTTCCATTGTTTTGGGATGTGATAAAAGCAGTATCAGCCTAGTACAGTAAACGATATAATCTATTGTATCTTCCTCTCGAAAATGTGGCTATATACTTACGATAAAATAACGATAAACGTCGCCCTTTCAAAGCCTAGCCAGGTTCATGGGCCCGGTTTCCATGGCGTATATGTTCCTCCCAGCTGGACGCCAGTCCATCGTAGCGTTACTCAAGAAACAGGAAGAAAGAGTGAGAGAAAGTTGGGGCGAAAAAGTACAACAGGGGTCGTCACCACCCCCTGCCGGAGCCTCGTAGAGCTTAAGTGTTTTCACTCAATAAACATTCACAACGCCCGATCTGGGAATCGAAACCGCGATCCTCCGACCGCGAGTCCGCTGCCTTAACCACTGCGCCATTGCACCTCCACACTTCCGATAAAATAGGTATATCAAAGGAGTACTGAGGTTGGTCTTAATCAACAGCTGAATTCATCAAAGGTAATGTTTGCTTGCCATAGTAAGAAATCTTATCCACCAATCCAATAAGTTTGCTGCCATGTCACTACGTGTTGACCATTCATCTAAATATCTAGTATTATTTAGTTTCGTAAGGCGGCTAGCTGACAGAATCGTTAGCACTTCGGACAAAATTCTTAGTCTGAGTTCAAATTCCGCTGAGGTCGACCTTGCCTTTCATCCTTTCGAGATCGATGAAGTAAGTACCAATTGAGTAATGGGGATCCATGTAATCGACTTACTCCGCCCCATCCCGAAATTTCTGGCCGTGTACCAGAATTTGAAGCCATTATTTAGATTCGCATCTTTACATCCTGAGTGCAAAGTGCTTTTGTAATCATCTTTTTTATAATATATATATATTTTTTAATTTGAAGATGGAGAGTGTTGTTTGTTGGTACTCCGTCGCTTACGACGTCGAGGGTTCCTGTTGATCCGATCAACGGAACAGCCTGCTCGTGAAATTAACGTGCGAGTGGCTGAGCACTCCACAGACACGTGTGCCGTTAACGTAGTTCTCGAGGATATTCAACGTGACACAGTGTGACAAGGCTGACCCTTTAAATTACAGGCACAACAGAAACAGGAAGTAAGACTGAGAGAAAGTTGTGGTGAAAGAGTACAGCAGGGTTCGCCACCATCCCCTGCCGGAGCCTCGTGGAGCCTTACGTGTTTTCGCTCAATAAACACTCACAACGCCCGGTCTGGGAATCGAAACCGCGATCCTATGACCGCGAGTCGGCTGTCCTAACCACTGGGCTTTTACCGGAGTATGAAGAATATATTGCGAGTGATTGGTTCCGACAGTCTTAATCAATCTGAGGTTATCTAATTTGATTCTTATTAAAGAATATATTAGTGAGTTTCATAAGCTGTCGAATTACAAAGGCTTTACAGTAAAACTTTCATCTCGGTGCATAGTAGAATCAGTTTCTTTCCAGAAAGGTCTGAACTCCTGTGTGGCCCATAACAACCCAGTTGCTTAGAAGATATCTAATCCTGATTGTGAAGTTTACTTATCCATAACTAATTTTAATGCAATGTTTCAAACATAAGAATGATGTAGTAGCGGTGCTCCAACATAACCATATTTCAAGATCGTTAATCAGTAAAGTGGATCAAATTTATTTCTGTCCACAATCGTAGGCTTTCGCAAATAGGGCTGGGGCTTATTTCGAATTGTAGTAACGTAAAGTTAATGAATGCCAACATTTGCATTTGGATAAGAAGCTAGTTTCTCACAGATGACATTTCACTGCATGAGTAAATGAACACAGTAGCGCAGCAACACAAGGAATTAATCACCACCAGTCGTTTTCATTGTGCTCCCGCTGTTTATCCCTAATCTGTGGTATCTACTAAGGAATGTAGCTCCACCTGATTGCCAGTTTCACGAGAAATAGCTGCCTAATCGCCCTTACATTAAACTATGCGGTCTTGAATAAAGCTGGATACATTGAATAACGCAGTACTTAATGATCATGTCTGGAAACCTCTTGATAGTAAGTCTACTTAATCGGGGGGTAATCTGGAGTTAAGCAACAATAATTATTCAGAGAACAATCTGGAAGTAGGCGGCTCTGGAGAGTTAAGTGTTTTGACTACGGACAAGATTTCTCACTGGCTATCATACAAGTCACTATCTCGACCCCATTACTCCCACTTGATATTTTTATGAAATCAGACACTCACATCTGTCCAGCCCGAGGGAGTTTCTATTCGGTTTCTCGACCTACTAGAAGCAGCAGCCGCATTTACTTTAAATCACACCCTACAGTCTTAGAAATGTAACACACACACATATTGGATAATGAGATCTTGGGTGAAATATGTTTGGGAAAAACAGAAGATATGCACAGATGGAACGTGTACTAATTTGGAATGACGTAGAAATAAATAATAGCAACAATGTGAATATAGAATATAAAATACTGATTCATTGGCCATATTTAAAGATACAATAAGATTAGTTATTTTTCTTTCCTTCTCTCTTTTGTATGCTCTGGAACAATTCAGTGAAGGAATGATTCACTGTAGCCAACATTTTGGTATTTCTTGGACGAAATGGTGACTCATTATAGACTTTCTCAAAATATTATTTCCTGTACATTTGTTCCGGCTCAGATAATTGTATTTGCTCATAATGTGGCTTATTTACACATCACTCGTTTCATTTATAATATATATTTCGATTCTGGGTTGTTCAGCTCTCAAACAATAGAGGGAATAACTTAATTATACACACAATTACCCACATATAAAGTACATTAGAGAAACAAGTTGATGGCCACGAAATACTTGCTTTGACTGAGACGATTGACATCTCTCACTTACAATGCCTCTCTTTTATACTCCGACAGAACAAAAGGCGGTGGAATGGTAGAAAATATATTTACGTTCTAGGTTCAAATCTGACTGGAATCGATTTCATTTTTTTCTTGCTTTTACTCTGTGACGCGTGTGTAGGGGATGAGAGGGTGAATAATTGACTGTATATCACTTTGTAAAATTTTTAATTTTTTACCCGTATGTAAAAAAAAAAAAAAAAATTAGAATAAAACTCCGTTTACATCTCATAGGTTATATCTCTTCCCACCGAGAGAAAACGAAACCTTTCCAACTTAAAAACAAGAAAATAAAAATGATTGTTTCCCCTGATGTACATAAATTTTCCCTTCCTCTGTCTGTCTATCTGTGTGCCTGTCTGTCTGTTTTTCTCTCTTTGTCTGTCTTTCTCTCTGTCTCTCTCTGTTTCTGTCCTTCTCTCTCTCTCTCTCTCTCTCTCTCTCTCTCTCTCTCTCTCTCTCTCTCTCTCTCACACACACACACACACACACACACACACTCATCCATAAAAGTAAGTCTAGCAAGCAACAAACAAGTGGTAATAAATGTAGTATAATGAAAAAAATGGATCACCGGAACAATTCTCACCCCGGAATATTAAATTGAAGATCCGTCACTCCATAACTTGGAGAATCGTCATTACAATATGTCCACTCAAAATATCTTCACCCAAGAGTATTCACTTGATTGAGCAAAATATTTCATTCCATGATGCTCCAGTCCACACGGTTGCAAATGAGTAACCTTGCGACGAGCTGGTGTCCGGTTCATAGAGAATGCGAGGATCACCATCACTTATATAGTATGGAAACCGGGTAACTGGCCCTATGAGTCCTGGGACTTGTGACACTAGTTTAGTATTAATTACTTTATTAATTACTCTAATATAGTTTCTATAATGAAAATGATCCGGTGGAGAGTCTGAAATATTTAAGAGTTTTTCATGATTAAAAGACTAAGAAAGGCGGCGAACTTGGCAGAATCGTTAGCACGCCAGGCAAAATACTTAGCGGCATTTAGTCTGTCTTTACGGTTTGAGTTCAAATTTCGTCGAGGTCGACTTTGCCTTTCATCCTCTCGGGATTGATAAAATAAATAACAATTGAACACTGAGGTCGATGTAATTGACTCTTCCCCTTCTTCAAAATTACTGCCCTTGTGGCAAAATTTTAAACCATTATTATTATTATTATTATTATTATTATTATTATTATTATTAACAAGGCGGCGAGCTGGCAGAATCGTTAGCACGATGGACGAAATGCTTAGAGGTATTTCGCCCGTTGCTACGCTCTGAGTTCGAATTCCACCGAGGTCGATTTTGCCTTTCATACTTTCGAGGTCGATAAATTAAATACCAATGAAACAATGGGGTCGTCGTAATCGACTTACCCTCTCCCCCAGAATGACTGCCCTTGTGGAAAAATTTGAAACTATTATTATTATTATTATTATTAACATTATTATTATTATCATCCTCATTATTATTATTATCATTATCCTCATTATTATTATTATTATTATTATTATTGTTGAGTAGTTTTATTTTTATAACGTGCTTTCACTTCACTACCGAGCGCAGCTCTGTGTGCCTTGGGTATGTGCTGTGGTTTGCTGTGATGCTCTTATGATTACTGTATTGAAAGTGTTTTGCGTAGGATGTGTGCAGTGCCCAGTAGTGCAATTTTCTGTATGTTATATATATTTGTAAGTCCTGGTGTTTTTGTTATGTATTTGTCTGAATATTTTTTTATTACACCTAAGGCACCTACTATGATAGGGATTGTTTCTGTTTTTAGATTCCACATTCGAGTTACCTCTATTATTATTATTATTATTATTATTATTATTATTATTATTATTGTTATTATTATTATTATTATCATTATCATTATTATTGTTATTATTATTATTATTATTATTATTATTATTATTATTATTATTATTATTAAAACGACGAGCTGGCAGAATCGTTAGCCCGACGGGCAAAATGCTTGGCGGCATTTAGTCCATCTTTACGTTCTGAGTTCAAATTCAACTGAGGTCGTTTTGCTTTTCATCATTTCGAGGTCGATAAAACAAGTAATAGTTGAATACTGGGGTCGATGTAATCGACTCATCCCCTCCCGCAAAATGGCTGCAAAATTTGAAACCATCATTATAATTATAATTATTATTATTTACTTCTTTGATCGTAACTACAGAACTCAAAGGATACGTCATAGAAGTGTAGCAAGAGACTTTGATATTCACAACCAAATAGCCAGACAATCAAAGAGTTGAAAAAACAAAGACCTGAATCATAACAAGAATGAATCAGTGTTTATCATTATTGGTTAATGGTGACTCATTGAAAATACAATAATAACTGTTTCAACATTCCTTTACACTTTGTAGTTCAAAGTCTACCAAAGTTGACTTTGCTGCATTGATAGAATAAGTACCTGTAATTATCGGTGTCGATTAAATTAAGCTCATCTTCCCCACGACCCTCCCTTTTTCTTCCCAACCTTTTGCTGTCTCGTTTATAATGTTGTCGATTTCTCTTTATATCATATAGTTGTTGGTGGAGGCGCAATGGCCCAGTGGTTAGGGCAGCGGACTCTCGGTTGTAGGATCGCGGTTTCGATTCCCAGGCGTTGTGAGTGTTTATTGAGCGAAAACTCCCAAAGTTCCACAAGGCTCCGGCAGGGGATGGTGGCGAACCCTGCTGTACTCTTTTACCATAACTTTCTCTCACTCTTTCTTCCTGGTTCTGTTGTACCTGTATTTCAAAGAGCCAACCTTGTCATACTCTTTGTCACGCTGAATCTCCCTGAGAACTACGTTAAGAGTACACGTGTCTGTGGAGTGCTCAGCCACTTGCACGTTAATTTCACGAGCAGGCTGTTCCGCTGTTCGGATCAACTGGAACCCTCGTTGTCGTAACCGACGGAGTGCCGACCATATAGTTGACTGCGAAGGTTAAGTTCTCGCAAACCGAGAATGCGGTTGCTGGCTCAATCTTTCGTTGCGTCTCTTGCGTCATTTAGGTTCCTTATTATCTTCGGATAAGCACCTACGCCACAGCAACTCGCTCCCCTTACGATGTCACCTTAAACCCTCAAGCCTACTCAAAAAACAAACAGGCAAAAAGCAGTATTTATGTCGATTTGCGACACGACTAGCTCTGATTAAGGATAGGTTTCTTTGATTGAATTGTCGCCGCAATATCATTAATAACTGAACACTTTAACTCACGGAGACCTCTATCGTACACACACACATATGCACACAAATACACACATGATAAACACACGCAAATTATATTGATAGTTCCTCTCATTGTGTCAGCAGTTAAGACTGCGAGCTGGTAGAATCATTAACACATCGGACACAATGCTTAGTGACATTTCATCCGGCTTTACGTCGTCGAGATTAACTTTGCTATTTTTTTCATCCTTTCGTGATGTATAAAATAAGTATCAGTTGAGCACTGGGGTCGATGTAATCGACTTACTCCTCTCCCAAAATTGCTGGCATTGTGCCAAAATTTGAAATCAATATTTGCTTTGGTTAAGGCGGTGAGCTGGCAGAATCGTTAGCACGCTTAGTGATATTTCGTCTGCCGCTACGTTCTGAGTTCAAATTCCGCCGAGGTCGATTTTGCCTTTCATCCTTTCGGGGGTCGATTAAATAAGTACAAGTTACACACTGGGGTTGATATAATCGACTTAATCCGTTTGTCTGTCCTTGTTTGTCCCCTCTGTGTGTAGCCCCTTGTGGGCAGTAAAGAAATAAGAATCGTTAACACGATGGACAAAATGATAAGCGGCATTTCGTCTATCTTTACGTTCTGAGTTCAAATTCCACAGGGATCGAATTTACTTTTCATCCTTTCGGGGTTGATAAAATAAGTGCCACTTCAGCACTGGGGCCGATGTAATCTACTTACTCCCTCTCCCGAAACAGCTGACCTAGTATCAAAATTTGAAATCAATATGTGTAGCAAGTAAAGGCGGCAAATTAACAGAATCGTTAGCATACAGGAAAAAACGCTTAGCGGCATTTCGTCTATCTTTACGTTCTAAGTTCAAATTCTACCGGAATAATCTTTGTCTTTCGTTCTTTCGAGATCGATAAAATAAATACCAGTTGAGCACTGGCGTTGGTCTAATCGACTTATCCCTTCTTCCGAAATTGCTGACCTTGTGACAAAATTTGAAATTAATATTTGTTTTAGTTACCATAAAAAGTTACTGCTGACACTCGAAAACGAGTATAGCAGCATGAACCATGCTCTTAATTATTTCAGGTATCTTTTTAGCAGTGTGGCAACGCCAAACTGCCTCTCAATGGTTGGAAGGAGATGGTTTTCGAGGATATTTTGGTACCATGTGAAATTCATAGAAGTGTTTTTCGGCAAAACAGACAGTGACCCAACGCCCTTGGATGAAAAGCAACGCCACATATGAATGATTTCTGAGTGCTTGACTGTGGGCACGATACAGGCCTCATCATAGCGTTCACCTTGTTGCCTTCTGACGAGCTTTTTTCCAGATATCCCAAACAATTGAAATATTACTTCATCAGAAAAGATCACTTTGTTCCATTGTTCACTAGACCAATTTTTATATTTTCTACTAAAGGCAAGCCTGTCCTTCACATTTTTCTTGGACAAAAATGGTTTCTTTGCAGCACTCCGTGAAGCGAGACCATTGCCAAGAAGTCCTCGTCGAACAGTTTGAGTTGAAGCGCTGACGAGCTGATTACCACTCTTTAGCAGGCTCTTTGCTGCCGGAACTTCGATTCCTCAATGAATTTCTCACTAAAGCCCTATCTTGACGGTCAGAGTTTTTATAATTCTGTACACAGTTCTTTCAGGTGTAATGCCTTTAGCAACAATATCTCGTGCTGTTTGGCCATTTTGGTGGAAAGAAATTATTGACTGACGTTTTTCTTGTACCAATACCAGCCCTGCAATAAAAAAAAGTTTTTTGTGAGAAAAAGAGCATTCATTAATTAAAAACTCAATCATAAAAGGCTCATGACATCATAAATAAATATACTTACTGTTCTGATTATCAAATATTAGTTTGCATGCGATTCCAACCTGAAATCATGAAGAGGAATGTGATTTTCATTTGTAGGAAATATAACCAATTCCACAAACTGATGATTATTTGCAATATCTATTGGTCTTCAACAGTTTTTCTTTCAAAATTTATTGGATAACAGATAACCTGTTAAAATAATATTAAATCATTAACATTCACATGATATTTCACATGAAATAGCAAAATAACGGTGGTTGTCAAAATCATTGGCCATGACTGTATGTAACCCCGAGCAGAGACAAACACATACTCGGACATTACTAGGATCCTGTCGAACATCGAAGATACGCGGTAGCTGGAGGGTGGGGTAAAAGGGGGTTCTCCAGCGTGGCACTGATTTTTCAGATGGCGTAATGTGAAATAATGTTCCTTGGTCAACGACACAACCTGCTATCTGATCCGATCCAGGACTCGAACACGCTGGTTATAGTGAGCTTAACATCCCAACAAGTAGGTCACGCGAGTGATCGTTCACGTCGTCGTCGTCGTCGTCCTCCTCCTCCTCCTCCCCCCATCATTATCATCATCATCATCATCATCATCATCATCATCATCATCATCATCATCTTCTTCTTCTTCTTCTTCTTCTTCTTCTTCTTCTTCTTCTTCTTCTTCTTCTTCTTCTTCTTCTTCGTCTTCTTCTTCTTGTAGAGCGCAGGTGTTACTGTTATTGCAGCTTTAGGTATCTGTGTTATTTTCAGGATGCAATTTCAGTATCATATGGTTGGTATTTGCTATTATTTGTGAGAAGCTAATGACGGCAGTGCTGGAAATTGTATAATGAAATATAATGCAATACAATATCATATAAAAATGTAATAATAATATTAATCATTTCTAATTTTGGCACAAGGTCAACAATTTTATTGATTTCAGTTCTCATCGCCTAATAGATAAAAGGAAACGTCTATCTCGGTGATATTTGAACTCCACTAATAATAATAATAATAATGATGATGATTATAATAATATTGCCCGACTGGCCGAGGGCTGAGAGCGCTTGGAGACACTCTATTGGTGCCAAGCGCCCTGCCTCGGTCTACGCCTGATCCAGAACTGTAGCTCCGTCAAGGAGACGAGCTGCGGAAAAGCGCGTTCAACAAATGTTGACCACACCTGCTAACCGTTAAGGTATCGCTAGAGATGTCGCAGCCTCAGCGCATGTCTGCGCATCCTCAGCCATGACATGCCCAGTCCACCACGCAGCGGGTGTCGACAGCAAATGGACCGTCTGATAAGCGGTACCTGTCCCTTCCACAGGAAGCGGAAAAGCAACTGCACCAGCCCGTTCAGCCACGAAGAGGGGCAAGAGACGACAGTTAGGCGGTAGTATATGACGGATGCAATGTACCCATTCACCAAATCCGCCCAACCTTTCAGAGACAACTGCCTCTCAGCCTATTTTTGGGTGAGACTGGCCACCCTGTCTGCCACCTGTCTGTCCCTCCTCAATCTTTTAACATCCAGGAAATTCTCTACCCCGTCCGTACAAATACAAGCGAGAAACTACCATAAGTCCAGGCCTGGTGTGACTCCAGGTGCCGTAATTCGTACCGCCCTTCTTCCCATGTACATTGGGAAGAGGGTGATTTCCTCGGTGCGACCCGTGGTCACCGAGCTGTGTATCGCCTGCCCCTCGGTCTTAAAAAAAGGCCTCTACTCTGCCGTACTGCCTCGTTCTCGCATAATAATAATCCTTTCTACTATAGGCACAAGGCCTGAAATTTGGAGGGGAAGAGCCAGTCGATTAGATCGACCTCAGTACACAACTGATACTTAATTTTTCGAGCCCGAAAGGATGAAAGGTAAAGTCAACCTCAGCGGACTTTGAACTCAGAACGTACAGACAGATGAACTACCGTATAGCATTTCGCCCGGCGTGCTAACGATTCTGCCAGCTCGCCGCCTTAATAATAATAACAACAACAACAACAATAGTAACGATAATAATAATAATAATAATAATAATAATAATAATAATAATAATAATAATAATAATAATAATAATAATAATAATAATAATAATAACAATAGCCATATGTTAAGAGGAATTCTTTGAGGTTTGGAACCAAAACTGTTTTCATCAGGTGAATGCTGGTAAGAATTAACAATTAGAACTTCTCAAGAAGTACATCAGAACTGAGGTACTGTTCTGGAAGAATGGTCATTTGTTCAAATGGAATAAAGTAAAATGAATTTAATAAAATGATGAAGACAAAATGGTAAAAGAAACAAAAAAAAAAAAATCAGAAATATTGGTAGGGATGTATAGACTCAGCTGGCAAAAATGTTTTATATCTGTATTTCAAAGAGCCAGCCTTGTTGCATTCTTTGTGACGCTGAATCTCCCTGATAACTATGTCAAGAGCATGCATGTCTGTGGAGTGCTCAACCACTTGCATATGAATTTAACGAGCAGGTTATTCTGTTGATTAGATCAACAGGAACACTCGTCGTCGTAACCGACGGAGCGCCAGATTTTTTTTCTTTTTTTATAAATAACATTTTGTGGAAAAAGTCGGAAAAAATTATTCTTCCATTTTGTCTTCATTCTAATCTCATTTCCTTTCATTTCACTTTATCCCATTTGAACTAATGACCATTCCTCAAAAAACAACCTTACTTATTGTGATTTTCTTTTGTTTCAATAATCATAGTTTTCAGTAATTTCCAATACTCTATTCACACCCTTCTCAAATCATTGTATCATTCTATATGGCTCAATGGTTATAGCGTCGAGCTTCCAATCATGAGGTAGTGAGATCAATTTCCTGACCAGGCTGTGTATTGTGTTCTTGAGCAAGACACTTTATTTCACGTTGTCCCAGTTCACTCAGCTGCAGAAATGAGTTGCGATATCACTGGTGCCAAATTGAATCAGCCTTTGCCTTTCTCTTGGATAACATCGGTGGAGTGGAGAGGAGAGGCTGGTATGCACGGACGACTGCTGGTCTTCCATAAATAACTTGCCCGTCTTGTGCCTTGGAGGGGGGAACATTCTAGGTGAAATCCCATGGTCATCCATGACCGAAGGGGCTCTTTACCCTTTATATTTTGTTTATCACTTTGCTGTTTTGTCAATCCCTCTAATTCAACACCCTTGACATTTTAACTGTCATGCTATTTTTATTTTCCATTCATCACTTTGAATAGTTCGTCTGCTTTTCCAAACTGTAATCTTCACAAACCTGTTCCTCTTATTTTTCTTTTTCACTTTCTTCCTTTATTTTTCCATTCTTTTGTTTTTTTTTCTTTTTTCTTTTTCTTTTTTACTATAATTTCTTTCACTCTCTTTTCTCTTCTTTCCCCTCTGTCTTTTTCTTTCTCCTTTTCTTTCTTTTCTTCCCCTTTACTTTTGCCCCATTTTCTTTCTATTACTCTCCTTCCTTTTCCAATTTTTTTCATTTTTCCTCTTAGTTTCTTCCTTCCTGTTTTCCTCCCCACCATCATATTCAAGACTAGAAAACTACATATAAAACGTGCAAACCTCATCTATTTTCCAGTCACAACGTGCATGAAGATCCTGTGTGCCTACAGGTAAAACTTTGAGCAGCAAAAGACTGACTCCACCAAAATAACATACATATATGTATATATAATAATAATATAGATTTAATCAAAAGCTTAAATGTGGTACTTAAAATGTTTGAGGCACCAGAATTTGGTAGGGTAAAAACCAAAAACAAAATCAAGAGATTTGGTGAATAAAATTTGAAGAAAAACAACAAAGATTCAATAGGTTAGACTGTTGAATGACAGCCCAGTCAAGATGGTATTTTTTCTTCTCTTACTCTTGTTTTTTGCACACATCTACAAAATTACTTTCTAAAATGAAATTCCGTTATGCAGCTGAGGAGTACATTCTCATTGCACATTTTATGTAGTGTTCTCACTACATGAATAAATGAAGTTTGTACGAAACGTACATACTGCTATAACCTATTGAATTGTTGTTGCTTTTCTTCAAATATATGTATATATATGTATGTATTCTTTTATTCATTTATTTGTTTCAGTCATTTGATTGCGGCCACGCTGGAGTACCGCCTTTAGTCGAACAAATCAACATTTTACCGAACCGGTAAGTTACAGGGACGTAGACACACTAACATCGGTTGTCAAGCGATGGGGAGGGGAAACAAACACAGACACGGAAATATATATATATATATGTATATATATATGTATATATATATGCATACATATATATATATATATATATATATATATATTTCTATATATATATATATATATATATATATATATATATATATATATATATATATATATATATATATATATATATATATATATAAAAGATAATAAGAGTGAAAAAACTACAGAAGGCTTGCGTTACATGGTTAAAGTATATATTTAAATTATGTCAGAAAAATGTTAGAAAAATGTTAGAAAATCTATTTGGTATATAAACATTGTATTTTGAGAAATAACCGGTTTCGTGTTGTCTTTTCAAATTTCTCTACTTCATTGTGTCGTGTTCGTTCCAGTCTGAGAAAGAAGAGTTCTAGATAGGGGGAGGTAATTAGGGATTTCTTCCGGTATAGGGGAGATAATCGAAATCTAGGAGGTGGTAGAATTTGATTAATTTACCATGGTTTTGTTCTATATTTTTTTCCCCTTTTTTTCTCAGTGGGGTGATGAATTTCCTTATTTAAATTTGTTAGCAATAGTTAAGTTTGGGTTTGTATTTTTGAATGAAAAATGTTTCCTTATTTAATCTAATCTGTGTTGGTGTTTTAATGACACATTGATAAAAAGGAAAAATTATAAATTGTGGTAGCATTTGTTTTGCGCATTTCTCAATATGATCACTAAAAGGTATCATTCGGTATTCTGGGTGTGCAATCTGCTGGCGGTGCAGAGTGCATCTACGTCTGAGCGATAATCCTGTGGACCCTATGTAGTTCTCGTGGCAGCCCGAACATCTTATTACATAAATAAGATTTTCTGAGGCACAAGTAAAGTTAGATTTAACTTTGAATTTGTGTCCCTCTTTGAAGAGGAATTCTGAACCTTCTAGAATGTTTGGGCATGTTGCACAATTTGGTCGACCACATTTGTTTACTTTCGCATCTGTTGTTTCGGAAGATAATTTTGCCTTTGTGAGGATCTTTTTCAGTGATTTTGGTTGTTTGTGGCTTTTGATGATTTTGTGTGTGTGTAAAATTTCCTTTAATTTGGGGTCCTTATGTAGCATTGGTATGTTTTGGGTGATGATGGTGAAGGCTTCTTTGTTTCTGGGGTTGTATGTGGATATGTACGGCAGTATTTTCGGAGAATGTGTGTTGCTGTGTTTAACTTTTCTTAAGTTTTCTATGTTAATTTGTGATGCACGTCTGATTCCATCCTCTATGAGTTGAACTGGGTAGTGTCTGTTAATTAGTGTGTTCTTGAGTTCTTGTAGTCTGTAGTCTCTAGTATTTACTTCTGACACTATTGTGCATATCCTTCTTGCAAGGTTGAAGGGGATGTTTGTCTTGGTGTGTCTTGGGTGGCATGAATCAAATAGTAGATATTGTTTGGCGTCTGTGGTTTTGTAAAATATGTCCGTTTCTATTTTTAGGTTTACTTTTTTAATTAGTATATCCAAGAATGGGAGCTCCTTTTGGTTGTACTCCATTGTGAACTGTATGTTTGGGTTGACAAATTGTGGTAGCATTTGTTTTGCGCATTTCTCAATATGATCACTAAAAGGTATCATTCGGTATTCTGGGTGTGCAATCTGCTGGAATGAAAACACAGATGAACTCTTGAAATTCAAAAGTCTATTGAACAGTGTCAACCCAAACATACAGTTCACAATGGAGTACAACCAAAAGGAGCTCCCATTCTTGGATATACTAATTGAAAAAGTAAACCTAAAAATAGAAACGGACATATTTTACAAAACCACAGACGCCAAACAATATCTACTATTTGATTCATGCCACCCAAGACACACCAAGACAAACATCCCCTTCAACCTTGCAAGAAGGATATGCACAATAGTGTCAGAAGTAAATACTAGAGACTACAGACTACAAGAACTCAAGAACACACTAATTGACAGACACTACCCAGTTCAACTCATAGAGGATGGAATCAGACGTGCATCACAAATTAACATAGAAAACTTAAGAAAAGTTAAACACAGCAACACACATTCTCCGAAAATACTGCCGTACATATCCACATACAACCCCAGAAACAAAGAAGCCTTCACCATCATCACCCAAAACATACCAATGCTACATAAGGACCCCAAATTAAAGGAAATTTTACACACACACAAAATCATCAAAAGTCACAAACAACCAAAATCACTGAAAAAGATCCTCACAAAGGCAAAATTATCTTCCGAAACAACAGATGCGAAAGTAAACAAATGTGGTCGACCAAATTGTGCAACATGCCCAAACATTCTAGAAGGTTCAGAATTCCTCTTCAAAGAGGGACACAAATTCAAAGTTAAATCTAACTTTACTTGTGCCTCAGAAAATCTTATTTATGTAATAAGATGTTCGGGCTGCCACGAGAACTACATAGGGTCCACAGGATTATCGCTCAGACGTAGATGCACTCTGCACCGCCAGCAGATTGCACACCCAGAATACCGAATGATACCTTTTAGTGATCATATTGAGAAATGCGCAAAACAAATGCTACCACAATTTATAATCTTTCCATTTTATCAATGTGCCATTAAAACACCAACACAGATTAGATTAAATAAGGAAACCTTTTTCATTCAAAAATACAAACCCAAACTTAACCACTGCTAACACATTTAAATAAGGAAATTCATCACCCCACTGAGAAAAAAAGGGGGAAAAAATATAGAACAAAACCATGGTAAATTAATCAAATTCTACCACCTCCTAGATTTCGATTATCTCCCCTATACCGGAAGAAATCCCTAATTACCTCCCCCTATCTAGAACTCTTCTTTCTCAGACTGGAACGAACACGACACAATGAAGTAGAGAAATTTGAAAAGACAACACGAAACCGGTTATTTCTCAAAATACAATGTTTATATACCAAATAGATTTTATAACATTTTTCTAACATTTTTCTGACATAATTTAAATATATACTTTAACCAAGCCTTCTGTAGTTTTTTCACTCTTATTATCTTTTATACATCCAACCACGTGCTTTCACACACCAACTTTCTCACCTATATATATATATATATATATATATATATATATATATATATATATATATATATATATATATATATATATATATATATATATATAATTCTTTTATTTGATTCAGTCATTTGACACTGGCCGTGCTGGAGCACCACCTTTAGTCGAACTAATTGACCCCAGGACTTATTTTTTGTAAGCCTAGTACTTATTACATGAAGAAATGTGGGCATGAAAAGTCATATTCTTAAGATTATAAACATGGAAAAGTACAGGACAAGTTATTACACCTGGAAAAGTATAGGACAAGCTATTACTTCTGGTAAAGTAAAGAATAAGAAACTTTTTACTTAAAATATTGCAGCAAAGAATGCCAGTTCTAATTTATCATTCTTTACAGTTCTCACCTTTTAAATTTATTGTACAAAACTGATCAGCTAATTTGTAAGTTTGTATAATTAGTCACTTTTTTCTGGATTTAAGGTAGTAAATTAGCCAAATTCTACTTACATAAGTATAGTGTTATTTGTAAACTATAATAAAATAATTTTTAATATTTAAATTTTAATTTTAGCTGCAATATTTTAAGTAAAAAGTTTCTTATTCTTTATTTTACTAGAAATAACAGCTTGCCCTATACTTTTCCAGGTGTAATAACTTGTCCTGTACTTTTCCAGGTTTATAATCTTAAGAATATTACTTTTCTTCCTCGCATTTTTCCGTGTAATCCATGATTTTTCCAGGCATTGCTATTATAAGATAATTAATAATGTTTCAATTAATAATTTAAGATTTTAACTTATAAAACACTAAAAGATATTTCAATTTTTCCATGTAAGTGATGATAATATTTCAATTTTTTTCATGTTTAATTTAAATATATGTTGTGATTGAATTATTTGGTATTACCCATCCACACCAAACTAATGGCAGGGATTTTTACCATCTTGTTGGTTGCACCATGGCTCAGTAACAGTTACAAACAACAAGACCCCAAAGCCATCAGTTAGGCTCACCTTAAGTAACCTAGATTTTGAGTTTGCGATAATAGCACTGACTGCTGCTAATCTAGATTTATCAATAATTATTCAATACAACAGTAATTATAAAAGCATGTCAGATATACACAAGTTAAAATTACCTACATCCCATTAATATAAATTTGATTTACGAAAAATCCTTTTTAATTAATTTTGAAATTTAAAAAGTAAATTTAGAATATAAGCACTTTTAACCAATGTCTTTTCTGAACAGCCTCACTACATGCCTTCAGGTCTAACCAAACAGACAAAGCCAAAAATGACTATATCTCTGCCCCAATAAATTCAGATGCATATACCTGAAACATATAACACATTAATGGACTGATTAAATAATTAACTAAAAAGAAAAGGAAAGCAGCTAAAAAGGAAAAGCAAAAAAAGCAGAAAGCGAGTTAATTAAAGCTGAAAGAGAAATTTAATAATAAAAGTTAAACTTATGCTACTCCAACAGCATATTAAAAATAACTTTATTAAATATTTAATTAAAAGGATAGAATATACGAAAGGTAAAATCGACCTTGGTGGAATTTGAACTCAGAACGAAAAGACAACGAAATACCGTTAAACGTTTCACCTGACGCGTTAATGTTTCTGCCCGCTCACCGGGTTAAAACGTGCACCTTCATTTTAGAAATATATTCTTATCTTAACATCATTGCTTGGGGTGTTACTGCTTTACTTACAACCTCACTTATTTTAAATTTCTTGACATTTCACCTCATAACTCCTTTTCTACTAATTTTTGTTGAATGCGACTAACGATTCTAAATTCCTCATGCATTTTTCTATCATTTAAGCCTAAGAAAAGTATACTTTCATTTTAAAATTAAAAAAATTCATGTTAATTGAAGATGAATACGTGACTTACTGCCCACCTTTAGACCTCACATATTTTGATGTAACTTTTTTCTACTGAACCAAATCTCAACCTATTTATGTCAAAGTGTAGTTGAGGAGGTGTCCTCTTTAAAATTGTTAACAGTTTGCAATTTAGTTGAGAACTGAATTAGTGGTGAAGCCTGGAATCTGCTGCGATTGACGAAATGGTAGACTTAAGAATATATTCAACCACTACCGTGGTTGAAGGATTCCATTGGTTCTTTTGCTGAACTGCTATGTTACGGGGACCTAAACACACCAACATCAGTTGTCAAGTGATGGTGAGGGTGACAAACAAACACACACACACACACACACACACACACACACACACACACACACACACACACACATACACACACACATATATATATATATAAGGTTGAGGAGGGTACTGGATTTAACCAAACCCCGGAGGATACAGGTAATACCGAGTAAGTGCTGTATACCGATTAGTTTGCCCCAATCGTTGTATGAACAGGATTGGGTATTATAAGTCGTGTATTAGCGTGTGTATATGTAAATATATAAAAACAAAAGGATAAAGAGAGCAAAGGTAAGGTTGAAGAATTTTATGGATAGAGTCTTACAGCTGTTTCTGGGAAGATCCAGTACTTCCCTTCATCGGAAACAGAAAAAATAAAGTAATCTATTATTATATCCATAGGCGGATATTTTTAGTATGAAGTGGTAAAGAGTGCGATGCGCTGAAAAAAGAGAGAACAGTACTTGAAGAGTAGTTTCATTCCAGTGGTAAATATCCGTGTAGAAATTCGTGCAGATTAATCCTCTTTATCACTTCATACAAAAAATATCCGCCTATGGATATAATAATAGATAACTTTATTTTTTCTGTCTCCGATGAAGGGAAGTACTGGATCTTCCCAGAAACAGCTGTAAGACTCTATCCATAAAATTCTTCAACCTTACCCTTGCTCTCTTTATCCTTTTGTTTTTATATATTTACATATATATATATATATATATATATATATATATATATATATATATATATATATATATGTATATATATATATATATATATACGATGGGCTTCTTTCAGTTTCCGTCTACCAAATCCACTCACAAGGCTTTGGTCGGTCCGCGGCTATGGTAGAGGGCGCTTGCGAAAGGTGCCATGCAGTGGGACTGAACCCGGAGCCATGTGATTGGGAAACAAACGGATCTTTGTGGTTATCGTCACTGACTACAATTTTGTTCCAATTGTTTTCCAATTTGGTATATGAATTAAGTTTTGCATGCTAATTATGAAAAAGAAATTCATTTTCCCTATAAATTCATAGTTAAAAAGTTATTAGTCTTTAAAGTTGCAAAATTTGGGTTTTTCAGCCAATCAGAAGCGAGTGTTTTACACATTACCATGAAGTTCTGTTAGCATATTAAGCAAAGAAGCACCACGTGTTCCATTGCGAAGAACTCTGTTTCCATGTTGCGCATGCGTACAAGGAGTGTAATCATCGAATTGAGTGTAATCAACAAATTGAAAGTACCTAAGCACTTAAAACGTGGAAACAAACGCCGGTGTGAGACACACCATTGCATGGTTGACTTTTATCTTTGTGAATTTATGTGGAGAAGGAGATATGAGAAAGATAATCTATCTTATAAAATTCTAGAATGTATTGCAAACTTACGTTCTTGAATTTAACTAATAAATGTCTGCTTTAAGCAATGTTTTCAATGTTATTTCTAGCAACTCCTGTTGGTTTGCTCGTAGCTTTTAAATATTCAATTTGCTCGCGAATGTTTTAATGTTTCTCACTGTTTACTTTGCTCGTGTATGTTTTAATGTTTTGACTGTTATTTCTAGCAACTCCTGTTGGTTTGCTCGTAGCTTTTAAATATTTAATTTCCACGCGAATCTTTTAATGCTTTTCACTCTGTTTACTGTAGCTAGTTAAATGTTTTGACATGCCGGTGCACCCCCAACCCACGCTTTCTCGCTACTGTGATAGATGATGGAAGAGACAGCGAGCGCGCTGCTTTCTGATTGGCTGAAAATTCTGAATATTGTCAAACTTTGAATACCTGTAACATTTTTGCAAAATCTTTCCGGAATAAATGAATAACAAATTCAGATTCAGCGTCAAAAATTACATCTATAATATACATAAAAAATTTTTTTTAAAGATTTCGACATGCAGTGACGATAGCCACAAAGATTCAAGCAAGATTCTTATCACACAGCCACGCCTGCGCCTCCATATATCTCCATATAACTTGTGTGTGTGTGTGTGTGTATGTGTGTGTATGTGTGTGTGTGTGTGTGAATATGTGCATATATTACATATATATATATATATATATAAATACACACACACATATATATATATATATATATATATATATATATATATATATATATATTCATTTTTTTGGTTATACATACATATATACATACATGTATACATATATATACATACATATATCTATACATATATATACATATATATATATGTATATATTTATATGTATAAATATAAATATATATATATATATATATATATATATATATATATATATATATATATATATATATATATATATATATATATATATATATATATATATATATATAGATATATATAGATATATATATATATATATATATAGTGTTTTGGAAATTTCTTGATACAGTTATAATATTTGGAGAGAAGATTTTTTCTCGGAGTGTTAAGATTGAGAAAAGAACCTTTCTAGAAAGACGAAAGGCGCTAACCTTTGGGAAGAGATTTCAGAAAATGTGTGTAGGCTCTGCACGTGGTGCTTGAAAGCGTTAAAAACTGAAAGCGCTTGCACATCTATAAAATCAAAGCCTCCACACATTTTGTGAAATCACTTCCCAAAGGTTAGTGTCTTTCGACTTTCTAAAAAGGTTCTTTTCTCAATCTTAACTCTCTGAGAAAAAAATCTTCTCTCCAAATATATATATATCATATATATGTATATACACATATGTATAATATATATATGACATATATAGGCGCAGGAGTTGCTTTTTTGTAAGTTGCTTGCTTACCAACCACATGGTTCCGGGTTCAGTCCCACTGCGTGGCACCTTGGGTAAGTGTCTTCTACTATTGCTTCGGGCCGACCAAAGCCTTATGAGTGGATTTGGTAGACGGAAACTGAAAGAATCCCGTCGTATATATGTATATATATAAGTATATATATATGTATGTGTGTGTGTGTGTGTGTGTGTGTGTGTGTGTGTGTGTGTGTGTTTGCGTGTGTTTGCGTGTGTGTGTTTGTTCCCCACCATCGCTTGACAACCGATGCTGGTGTGTTTACGTCCCCGTAACTTAGCGGTTCGGCAAAAAGAGGCCGATAGAATAAGTACTACGCTTTCAAAGAATAAGTCCTGGGGTCGATGTCCTCGAGTAAAGGTGGTGCTCCAGCATGGCCACAGTCAAATGACTGAAACAAGTAAAAGAGTAAAAGAGAATATACATATGTGTAATATATATATATATGACATATATGTGTGTGTGTGTGTGTGTGTGTGTGTGTGTGTGTGTGTGTGTGTGTGTGTGTGTGTGTATACGACTTCTGCTAAATATTAATGAAAACATACATATACTCATATCTTGAGTTCTATTTTTTTCTGTTTGCATCAACGTACTTGTAGGTATATGTGTGTGTGTGTGTGTGTATACATAGCGTATGTATGAATATGTACGTATGTGTGTATATGTGTGTGTGTATGTGCGTCTGTGTGTGTTTGTGTACACGTACACACACACACTCACGTGCACATCCCTATACATATCCCTCCCTCACATAGCCGTGGCCTTGAGCCAAAGGGAGAAGTCATCATTACTGTTTGTAAAGGATGGTTAACAATTTAAGAATCTATTCTAGTTTGTGCTTGGCAACATTCCATGCATTCGCAGTGAATAATACCGATGATAGAATTTGTAGGTGAAAGGTCATTCGGGTGCGGCAGAAGCGAGAAAAGTCTCGTCTGTCGAGGGGACATTTCACTAACTTGATATCTTTACGCATAAATACGCTAATTGTGATAAATTGATTACCAATAGGGAGACTGATAAATGAAAGGTTAGATGCCTACATACAGACAGACAGACATTTACATAAACAAAGGGGTTATTTTAAAACTCACTATTTACACGCTATTATTTATAGCATTATTTGCGTTGTTTCTGTGTTTGTCCCCCCTCCCCAACCCTTCACTGCTTGACAACCGGTGTTGGTGCGTTTATGTTCCCATAACTTAGCGGTTCGGCAAAAAGAGACCGATGGAGTAAGTACCAGGCTTTAAAAAATTCAGTACTGGGGTCGATTCATTCGGCTAAAAATTCAAAGCGGTGCCCCAGCATGGTCCCCAACGTTTAATGCCAGAAGCAAGTAAAAGGAATATAGACAGAATATATATACAATTCTGTCTACCATCTATCTATCTTTCTATCTATCTACATACATACATACATATATATATATATATATATATATATATATATATATATATATATATATATATATATATATAATTATATGTATTTCTTCTATCTTAATGAATAATAATTCTTCGGATAGAATAAATGGGTTAATAGAAACCAATGTAGCAAAGAACACAAAATAATTTTGGTGTTGTTCCTGTTTTTAAGGCAGGAACTCCTTGAAATTTTGGGTATTTGAGTATATTTAAAAATTTAAGGAATAGAGAAAACGCATGTTATAATTGCATACTTTATTCCTACATATGTTTCAAAGGACTACAACGTATGTGATCCATAGGGATCTGTGATATTAAAATTGTAACCTTCTCATCAGGGAAAGCATGGGAATCATCTTAAACGTAAGACATTATGACCATATATATATATATATATATATATATATATATATATATATATATATATATATATATTGATTCGTACGTATGCATTTATGCAAGCATATGTATACGTTGTGCGTCAGTGCAGGCTCATGCATGTGAATTAATTTATAGATCTAGAAAACATTCGTATTGACTTAGTGTAAGAATATTTATAATAGTAGAATAAGTTACAATTGCATTGGTATCTTATTTCATCATTATGCTTTGAAGAGTAATGAAAAAATACGGCTCAGTTGGAACATCCGTACATTAGGAGCTACATACAAATACATACACACACACACATACAAACATGCACATATCCTCTCTCTCCCTCTCTCTCTCTCTCTCTCTCTCTCTCTCTCCCTCACACACACATGCACGCACATGCACATATATACGCACATGTAGCATTCAATATATCTTACATCACAGGGATATACTCAAGAAATCCGCTAAATGCAGTTTGCAGTCTCGGTTTGTGAAAGCTTTTCATATAAACGTAAAGGAAGAGATGCCTGATGATAGTCAGATGATAGTCTCCCATGAGAAGATCGGAATGCATATTTGTGTGCATGTATATTTGTATGCATATGTGTTCTCTTGTTTTTAATTATTTAAATTCTTCTTCTGTGTAAGGAGCTGGTTTCTAACAAAGATATAAAGCTCCACCGTTGGAAAGTTGATAACGAAAACAATGTCACATCTAAAACTTGAGAATAGTTTCACATATGTTATGTTCCATTTACAGATTGTATTTGTCATGTGCGAGTTAGTTGATTTTTTTTTTTTTTCTGAAATTCTAAGCTTTTCCAGACTGTCACTTAGGTATCTACTCACAAAACTAAGTCCACCAATTACTATTGGCACAAATGTAAATTTGTAATTTGGATATAGAAGCTGGAGGTTTCGAAACAATTCTCCATAGTTCTCGTTTTTCTCTTTGATTTTCAGATATATTCACATCAGCAGGACAACTGACCGCTATGACGGTACACACATTTTCTTGTCCGTCCCAAGTGACAATATCCGGCCTGTTATGCTTATACTTGACAGATGTTTTGATGGTAATGTTTCACCACTATTCTTTGTGTTGATGTTTTTGTTTATGTATTTAACAAAAGAGTGATTCTCGATATTTATTCCCGGACAGCATCTTTCGTGGATAGCATTGTGTACTGTTTTTTGCGACAAAGTCGTGTCCATAGGAAGGTTGTACCTTGATGACATCTTTGTACAGCTGCGAATTACATGTGTGATGTCTTCCACAGAAATGTGATATGATCTACAGTTTTGGTTACATCTTGAAACTCCAAGGGCTTCACTGTCTCTTTTGTTGATTAGGTACTTAGTAGCAAACTCCTGTTCCTGGATTGCAAATGCATAACCTTCGAAGTGTGGTGTAATATAGCAAACAGGATGTAGGCTCTACAGTAACCAATGACCAACCCAATTTGTCGATTGCTTGATTTGTTGCCGAAATTGTATATTCACACCACACCCTCACCACACTACTTTTCCGTATATAAAGGAAATTGAAAATTGAACTTCTTCGTTTCAGTAGAAGCACAAACATTCTCAAGCATCGGACGAAAATTTCATAAATGTAATAGCGGAAATAGTTTATATTATTTCATTTTATTTATTTATTTCCATTTCATTTGATTTCTTTGGGAAAAAAATTAAGACACTCTTTACTTGCATATAAATAAAGGCACAATTCCCTCATTTCTTCGGATTAACATCATTATCATTATTATTACTAATATACTCTACCAAGAACGTTTTATTCCTACTTAACCTTGTACGCAAACATCTTTCTCTCTCTCTCTATATATATATATATATACATACATACATATATATATATATATATATATATATATGCATGCACATATATACACATAAATATATATATATATATATATATATATATATATATACATATATATATACACGCGCACATATATCATACATAGTATATATATGTATATATGTATATATATGTATGTGTGTTTGTGTAAAGAAGAAGAAGAAGAAGAAGAAGAAGAAGAAGAAGAAGAAGAAGAAGAAGAAGAAGAAGAAGAAGAAGAAGAAGAAGAAGAAGAATGTGTGGCGGTGGCAGTGGAGGTGAGGGAATGGTGACGATAATGATGATGATGATGGTGATGATGACGCTAGTGGCGGCGGCAGCGACGCTGGTTCCCGTGTCTCGGTTAACAAGAAAGAAACAAAAAATATCTTATGTAAAAGACAAGTCAATGACTGTCAGAGGCCCGCCGCGAGCTCACCACTTACCCTCATGTGTCTTCACTTGACAACAACTTGACAAACCAACCACAGAAACACCGCATTTTCCATATACTTCGTCTTAACAACGAACCTTTCTGTTTGTCTCTCTCTCTCCCTCTCTCTCACTTTTTCTCTGTCTGTCCATCTATCTCTCTCTCTCTCTTTCTCTCTCTCTATCTTTCTCTCTCTCTCTCTCTCTCTCTGTATGTATATATATATATATATATATATATATATATTTATATATAATATATATATATATATATATATGCATATAATGTGTGTGCTTTTTGTTCATGGCTGTGTTTGTCTCTCCATGTATGTTTGCTCACGTCTCTCTTCTTTCCTTCCTCCCTCCCTCCCTCCCTATCTATCTTTCTTTCTTCCTTCCTTTCTTTCTTTCTTTTCTTTCTTTTCTTTCCATCGCTCTTCCTCCGAGTTCTGCGTATGTCATTCTTTGAACGTTTGCCTCCGTGTGTGTGTGTGTGTGTGTGTGTGTGCGCGCGCGTCTGGGTGTGTTTCTGGGTGTGTGTGTGTGTGTCTGGGTGAGTGTGCATGTGTGTGTGTGTGTCTGGGTGTGCCCGCGCTTGCATGTATGTGTGCATGTGCTTGCGCTTTGTGTGTGTACGTTTGCGGGTGTATGTTTTGTGTTGTGTTTGTATATGCTTGCCTTTGGGTATGCATATGTTTGTGTGTGCGTGTTTGTGAGTGTATGTGCGCATGTACATGCGTTTTGTATGTGTGTGTGTGTGTGTGTGTGTGTATTTGCGAGTGTCTGTTTATGTTTGTATATGTTTGCCATTGTTCATGCATATGTTTGTGTATGTATGTATGTGTGTGTGTGTGTGTGTGTGTGTGTGTGTGTGTGTGTGTGTGTGTGTGTGTGTGTGTGTTATATCCTCTGTAATTTTTCTCTCTGCACTCACTCCCATTCTATGTCTCTCTCTCTTTCTCATTTCTGCTTTTCTTTATGTGTATAAAACATGTCGGTGTGTATTTGGGGCTCTGTGCGTATTTGTAGCCCAGTCTATGTATGTGTTTATGTATATGCGTATGCATACGTGTGCATACGTGTGCATACGTGTGCATACGTGCATGACTGGATCTATCCACCTCCACCCTCCACACACTCTCTCTCTCCCTCACTCTCACACCCCTTTCCTTCTCTCTCTCTCTCTCTCTCTCATGTATGAGTTTCTGTGATAAGTGGATACGAGTATCCTAGTATCCTGTAGTCATTTGTATGCACATCTGTCCGCGTATGTAAATGTGTGTATATGTATATACATATATATATATATATATGTGTGTGCGCTCGTATGTATGCTTATGCATGTATGTATGCGTATACTCATATGCGCGTGTGTGTGTGTGTGTGAGTGTGAGTGTGCGTTATAGGCCACCAGTTGGCAAGTAAATCTCTCCTCATTAATAACACTTGATACATTGTTGTGTTACAGGGAAACAAACCTTAGAGATAACACAGACGTATTATACATGAGTCACAACTACACTAACCACGCGCACACAGACACACGCGCGCACACACACACACAGACACATGCTCGCATGCACACACGCACGTAGCTACACTTATTCGTACAAAGGCATAAACCAATCACTGTCCTTTTCTTACACACTCTTACATGAACATGAAACAAACGCCAGAGTACACGCGCACGTTATACAGACGTAGAGCTGCAATATGTGTGTGTGTATATACACACAAACACACACACACATACATACATATATATACATATATATATATATATATATATATATATATATATATATATATATATATATATATATATATATATATATATATATATATATATATATATATATATATATATATATATTCGAAACGTCGGTGTTAAAGTGGGGGTAGCTGATGAAGGAAAATGTTCTCTATGTGGCTTGTGTGTTTTCTGTACTCTGGTTATTATTATTTTCTTGTCTACGTTTTGTTTGCAATGTCCTGTACCCAGATATGCACCTATATATACAGGTAGACGTAGGTATGCACATACCTGTACGTATATATGCATATACTCATTTATTATTTGTTTTATATATATATATACATATATATGTATATATATATATATGTATGTATATATATGTATATATGTATAAGTATATATAAGTGTATATGCATATATATTTATGCATATATATATATGTGTGTGTGTCTATGTTTGTGTATGCATGCATGCATGTATGTATGTATGTATGTATGTATGTATGTATGTATGTATGTATATATGTATATATATATATATATATATATATATATATATATATACTTGTATATGTATATATATATATATATATATATATATATATATATATATATATATATATATATATATATATATATATATATATATATATATATATATATATATATATATATGTATATGTATGCATAAAGACACGAACGAACGTTATGTAAAGATAGAGATACAATTAGATACGCACACACTAATATTTGGGTGTATGTGTGCATGTATGTATACATGTATGTATGCATGCATGCATGCATGAATGTACGTATACATATATATACGTATATGCATACATATATGTCCATATATAAACATGTATGAAAACATTTTCTGGGTATATAGCTGTTCCATAAAAACGAAAAGCAATGGGACTAACTTACTTAAAGGAGAAATATTCATTACAGCAGCAGATGTTATAATTTTCTGCTTAGAGAATACCATTAACATTAACAGCAATTGTAGCCTCTCCTGGACCTACTATAGTTACAGCACATCTGGTCGCGAATGCTACAGTTTTACTATCCGAGAACAGGAGACAGCTGCTAAATACGAGATGGTATCAAAAAGTTCCCGGACTCTGATCAACAAGAGAAGTAAGTTGTGATAGTAACTGTTGATAGTGCGATACGACTAATGTAAGATATCAGTGATATCATTAGTACCTGTGCCAAAATGAGTGCAAGATATCTACCATCCAGTGAGATATGACATTGTCGATGAAGCCGTCTCTTGTATTAAGCACATTAATTGTTGCGTTGATGGCTATACCTGAAAAGAACAAAACGGCCTTAATTCGCATGATATTATCGCAAATATATTCATTTAGGGGTACAGTGAAAAGTTGCAAAACATTCGTGAGATTCTCCATTTGCCGTTTCTGGGTTAAATACATTGAAAAGAAAATCAAATTGTTGCTATATATATATATATATATATATATATATATATATATATATATATATATATATATATATATATATATATATATATATATAAATTTAAAGAATGGAGTAAAACGCATATTTTAATTGCATACTTTAATTTCCGACATATGTTTCGAAGAATTACAATTTATGCGATCCATAGGAATCGGCGATGTTAAAAATGTAAATTTCTCACCAGGGAAATGTATGGGAACCAGCTTAAACGTAAGACATTATAACCGAATATTCGGTTTCGGTTATAATGTCTTACGTTTAAGCTGGTTCCCATACATTTCCCTGATGAGAAGTTTACATTTTTAACATCGCCGATTCCTATGGATCGCATAAATTGTAATTCTTCGAAACATATGTCGGAAATTAAAGTATGCAATTAAAATATGCGTTTTATTCCATTCTTTAAATTTATATATACTCAAATACCCAAAATATCAAGGAGTTTCTACCTCATAAACAGGAGTTACACCACAGTGATTTTGTGATCTTTGCTACCCTGGTATCTATTAACCAATTTATTTTGTCCGAGTTATTTATTAATTAGGAGAAAATAAATACATATAATATATATATATATATATATATATATATATATAGTGTGTGTGTGTGTGTGTGTGTGTGTGTGTGTGTGTGTGTGTGTGTGTCTTCTTTTAATTTCAGACTCAAGAAATTCAGCTTTATAGACCGAAATACAATCATAACCTCCTACAAAGGAGGCGAAAGTAATATGAATGTAGCAAAAAAAAAAAAAAAAAAAGCTTAAAATTAACCGAACGCCATTCTGTAAAACTGCCAAGAAATTTCAAGAGACCGGTTCTGCCGCTGATCGACCCGGACGTGGTAGAAAGAAAACATATGCAGACCCCTCAGCTTATCAAAAGTACCAGAAGAAAGATACGGCGAAATCCTCGTCGTTCTGTCAGAAAACTGATTGCCACCGCAAAACATGCTGAACATCGATGTATCGAGTACTGAAGGAGGATCTCAATGCACACTCCTACAAGATGATCCGTCGACATGAACGCACGTAAGTTTATAAGGCCATGAAACTGGAGAGAAGTCGTCATATCTTGCGTCAGATTGCTGGAGGCATGTTACCCTACCTGATGTTCGCTAATGAAAACAAATTTGAAATCGGACAGTAAACCATCGTAATGACCGACTTTGGAATGTATCTGGCTCCGTCGAGGGTTGACTAGTAAATCGACGTCAAAATCCACAGTTAGTTACGGTTTGGGCGGCTGTGATAGCCACTGGAAGGTCTTCAAGGCGCGCCTTGGAGTCTCCAACAGGACTCGGCACCATCCCACAGCTATCTATCTATCTATCTATCCTTTACATCTCGGGCTCAAGGCCCACTTTAAGAAGAAAAGAACAGTTCAAGAAAAGTCCTGTTATGTAAGTTCCTTTAATCCATTCAAACTCCTCAACGTTTATGTAACAGTAGCAGTCACTTTCCAAACGTAGGTGTAATTGATGTCCCACGCATTGGTGTAAACGAACAACAAACACCCAGCTGTTCATATAAGCTACTCACCATTTGTAGTATCACGGTGTAATATGAGTAATAGTGATGGCAGTCGTCCGTTAAGTGTCGCCGGCTGTCCAAAAATGTTGGTGTAAACAAATCTCGGTTGCTGCTGTGCTACCGATGTTACCGCATTTCCAAATGCGGCAACGACTACATTGGTAGCACAGCATGACCACTCCACATCCGAATTAAAGAGCATCTCACCACCAACGCGTCCGCCTTCTTCAAACACCTAACTAGATGTGGCAACACCACCAAGAAGATAAATACCTCCATACTAGCCTCTGTGAATTACACCGCGCTGATCCACCGCTTCAACCCCAAAATTAACAGTCGATCGGAATTGAGCCGGTAGCTCCCATGACAGCATCCAGCAGATGGTTAATGACCTTTAACTACAGCCGAGACCAACACTCGGACAGCAGGCGATACTTAAAGGGAAACTGCCACTCCAACTGCTGATATTACACCGTCATACTACAATTCGTGAGTTGCTTATAGCAACAGCTGGGTGTTTGTTGTTCGTTTACACACACACACACACACACACACACACACACACACACACACACACACACACACACACAAACACAGATAATGTGTGTGTGTGTACTGTCATACTGTCTTAGCATACGGTTGTTAGCAGATACGGACCGGATCTGTTCAGTTTGGCTCACAGATTTTTAAATTATTATTTTTTTTAAACTGAACAGTTTAAAACTTCGTATACTGGTGGAATGTCTCACGCAGAAAATTTTTTACAAAATTTGGTATTTTTGAAGTTATTTCGTGTTAGAGTTGTCGTATTTGGGTAATTTCAACCAATCAACGACGTGTATTCAGTTGAAGAAAGCTACTGCTGTTCGCGAAAGTAATCGAAGAGAAACAACTTCCGGATCATCTCTGCTAAATGTCACCACTGTTCTATTTCATTTTTTGTTTATTGCCTGTGTTGCATATTACACGCTTCTTTTTTTAGTTTTCGCGTAACCAGTAAACATTGAAGAGTAACCAGTAAACATCGGAGTAACCAGTAAACATCGAAGAATCAACGCCAAGAAGGAAGAAATATTATTTACATATATTTATTCGTTTGCCCGACATCGATGTTCTATCCAGACAAAGCGCACCGGTGTTTAAAAAAATAGAGCTACGAGTCCGCAACTAGCTTTTTTGTTGTTGACGTGTATATGTAGTTTCAAAACGCCTTATTTTACAACTATGAGATTTCATCTTACTATAATTTCATCTTACTATAGTCAACAACAAACACATTTCTATGGTTGACTCTTATTTTTGTGAATTTATGTGGAGAAGGAGATATGAGAAAGATAATTTACTTTATAAAATACTAGTGGGTATTGCAAACTTGCGTTCTTGAGTTTTTTAGCTAATAAATGTCTGTTTTAAGCAATGTTTTCACTGTTATTTCTAGCAACTCCTATTGGTTTTCTTGTAGCTTTTAAATATTTAATTTGCTCGCGAATCTTTTATTTTTTTTTTATAAACATTTACTGTAGCTAGTTAAATGTTTTGACATGCCGGTGACCCCCACCTCTGGATTTGGTAGACGGAAACTGGAAGAAGCCCGTTGTATACATGTATGTGTATATATCTATGTCTGTGTGTTTTTGCGCTTGTGTTGGTCCCCCTCCTCCATCACCACTTGACAATCGGCGTTGGCGTGATTACGTCCCCTTAACTTAGCGGTTCGACAAAATTAAATGATAGAATAAGTACTAGGCTTACAAAGAATAAGTCCTGGGGTCGATTTGTTCGACTAAAACCCTTCAAGGCGTTGCCTCAGCATGGCTACAATCAAATGACTGCAACTACGAAAATAATAAAAAAAATGTGTGTGTGTGCGTGTATGGGTGTGTGTTTGTGTGTGTTTGTGTGTGTGTGTGTGTGCGCGCGCTCACGTATTGGTTTGGCAATGCAAGTTCAAGTAGATATACGACTACCATTGGCGACTTTAGAGCTTCATGGACAATATTATCATTGATCACCCAGTCAACTACTTGCAAAGTGGTATGGTCAATGCTATACTTAATAGTATTATTACTTATGCTTATGATAAATAGAGCATGTGTAAGATGTTCCATATGCTATTAGATACTGAAGCACATTATGTTACAGAGATCAAATGTCTCTATAATATTTCATTCCCCACCCCCACCGATGACCCTTCGTGGCTCAGCATCCAATTGCACTTTGAACGTTCAATGCGGATATTGCAAAGAACCATAATTGTGAAACGTACTTAGAGAGCAAATGATATAATGATATGAATTAGTGTTTTACATAATTTATCTTATATATATATATATACGTACTCATACATACATGCACACATATACATACATAAATATATAAATACATACATGCATACATATATGTATGTATATATATGTGTGTGTGTGTGTGTGTGTGTGTGTGTGTGTGTGTGTGTGTGTGTGTGTGTATGTGTGTGTGTGTGTGTGTGTGTGTGTGTGTGTGTGTGTGTTTGTGTGCGTGGGAAATCGTGTGTTGTAGCATATTTTATTTTGTCTGAGGAGATTCATTCTGTCTTAACACAGGAAGAAACGAAAATTTTAGAAAAAAATGAGTAAGTAAATGAGTGGAAATCGAACTGGTGATTGTGTTAATTAGTAAAGCATTAAAACAGAATGACTTTTCCCCGACACCATAATATACATATACATATATATATATATATATATATATATATATATATATATATATATATAGAGAGAGAGAGAGAGAGAGAGAGAGAGAGGGAGAGAGAGAGAGAGAGAGAGAGAGAGAGGGAGAGAGAGAGAGAGAGAGGCGCAGGAGTGGCTGTGTGGTTAAGTAACTTGCTTACGATCCACATGGTTCTGGGTTCAGTCCCACTGCGTGGCACCTTGGGCAAGTGTCTACTACTATAGCTTCGGACCGACCAAAACCTTGTGAGTGGATTTGGTAGACGGAAACTGAAAGAAGCCCGTCGTATATATGTATATATATGCATGTGTATATCTTTGTGTGCTTGAAAACCGATGCTGGTGTGTTTACGTCCCCGTAAATTAGCGGTTCGGCAAAAGAGACCGATAGAATAAGTACTAGGCTTAAAAAGAATAAGTCCTGGGGTCGATTTCTTCGACTAAAAGGTGGTGCTCCAGCATGGCCACAGTCAAATGACTGAAACAAGTAAAATAGTAAAAGAGAGTATATATACATACACACACACACACACACACACATATATATACATACATACATACATAATAATACATACATGCATACATACATACATACATACATACATACATATATATATATATATATATATATATATATATATATATATATATATATATATATATATATATATATATATATATATATATATGTATATATATATATATTTCTAACAAAACTGTCCGATGAACGGGAACGTGAAACTCAGAGTAACGGTTTTTTTGTTATATTTCTGCTGCTTTTAAATAAAGCATATTACTCTACCTCTGGTATTTGAGTACTCTTTTTTCCACCTTGTTGCACATCTCATGTGCTTACTCCGGTATATATATATATATATATATATATATATATATATATATATATATATATATATATATATATATATATATATATATATATATATATATATATATGTATATATATATATACTGCTTTATACTGAATATCACATGAGTGCACACTCAGCGCCATATTCTGAAGTACTTGAGTCTGGTGTGGATGGTAGTCTTCTACATAGACTTCACTGGATTGGCATCTCATAAGAGCATCTGATCAATGCATGCTCAAACAACTGTTATATGAATTGATAATAAGGAACAAAGAAGCCTCGATGTAAACGAAAATTGCGTTCCGAAGAATCAATAAGCAGTTCTCTAAATAGTTTCAATATGATGCATACAAACTGGCAGAATGATGCAATAGGGCGACCAAAATGGAAGAGAAAAATTCGAAAAGGTGTTGCCTTGTTTGAAGACGATGATCAAAAATATGTACTGATAAAAAGAGAAGCAAGAAAGGGTTTGGCTGTGGATAATGATCCTTCTTTCTTA
Source organism: Octopus bimaculoides (assembly GCF_046866305.1). Classification (NCBI taxonomy): domain Eukaryota; kingdom Metazoa; phylum Mollusca; class Cephalopoda; order Octopoda; family Octopodidae; genus Octopus; species Octopus bimaculoides. The sequence goes on from NC_142934.1 coordinate 46,255,673, forward strand.
ACTCGTGATGCCTGCAATCTTATTTGTCTCTCCTAAGCTAGACTAGTTAGTCATAAACGGAAGCACGAATTGAGGTCCCCTACTGATTTTTCACAGTCTCACTCTGATGAATTAGTTCTGTTTACTGCAAAGTAAATCTGAGTTGACAAGGCACATAAATTGTCATTATGGAAATTTCCAGAAGTCTTTACAGCGAAATCGAGCATTCTTATATCGTGTGTGTAAAAAGAAACAAAAAAGAAAAAAAAAAAAGAGAGAAGCTCTTGGGATCTTTTTTAAAACGGGGGCCACATTTTTCATTAATGTTTTACGTAGTGTTTTTGGTACCGAAAGACTTTCAAACTTCGTATACTTATCTATTTTGTGTTATAGAACAGAAAAATATTTTTGTATTCGAATTTATTTCATGTAAAAAATTGTCTTATTTCGATAATTTCAACCAATCACTGACAAGTATTCAGTTGTTTACATTTACTCCTTTGGCTGATGAAGCCATAGTTTCGTTTTATTTGCTTTTTTCATTTTAAATTTGCTTATTTCATTTTCTTTTTCTTTCTTCGTTTTATTTGCTTTTTTCTTTTTAAATTTGCTGTTTTACCCTAACCCTAACCCTAACCCTAACCCTATCACCGATAGAATTGTTTCAGAATCGTTTGTTTATGTAGTCGGCACTTAATGTATATCGGCTGAATGGACGTCAGTGATTGGTTGAAATTACAGAAATACGACAACTTTAACATGGAATAACTTAGGGATTTCTTTTTTTTTTTAAAGCAGACTAAGAGAAAAAGATGTTTTATATGACACATTCTACCAGTGTTCCAAGTTTCAAAAAGTGTTTCGTTAATGAAAAATGTGGCCCCCGTTTTAAAAAAGATCCAGCTCTTGGACTAAAAAGTAATTTTACACAAGTAAATTATCTCTATCTTCTAGTAATTTCAAACTGCAAATATTCAGCTCCGTATTACCTGCGGGTTTGTGCGCTGTTGGTTTTTATCTCGCCTGATGAAGAATGCTGGTTTTGAGAAGAGTCATACTTGATCAACAAGTCAGCAGCCATCATATCATCATATATATATATATATATATATATATATATATATATATATATATATATATATATATATATATATATATATTATACATATACATGGGTAGTTAGGGTAAATCCCAGCTGTTTCTTCTTGAAGCACATCTGCTTATTTCATTATTACAATACAATATTTGGTCTCGCCTGCTACTACAAGTATATGTTAGTCAAAATACATATTAAAATAGAGAATTACGGAAATATAATTTTTCTGAATTGTTGTATAACAAAATAGAAATGTGGAAATTTTTTAATAGATAATGCCAAATAATTTCCACTATTCTGTTTAGTTACATGTATATATGTATACGATGGCTGCAGACACGTGTTCGAGTATTGCCATCGCCTGATCGAAAGTCCCACACATGCGGAGGCTACGACCAGCCATTTATGTGATAGGTCTTACTTTTCCTTCAAGCGATATTTGTGCAAGATGATTTTTTTATAATGGGGAAAGGATTTGAGCAAATTCAATCCCACTCTCTGAACATGGAAAACATAAACTCGAAAAGAAAAACTAGTCTACATCATCGAATATTGTCAGTGTCGAAGGTTGATGTATATATATATATATATATATATATATATATCACAATGTAACCTCGTGAACATCGGTGGCGATTTTTTCTTCCTCCGTTTTTCCCTTCTTTGGACTTTCCTTGTTTCCGACGAAGAGCTCCGCTCGAAACGTCATATTCTCTCTCTTTCCTTTCCCGAGCGTCTAGTAACACAATCTGTATCACATCCTCACGCTGTTGTTTTCTTCGTTGTTTTTTTGTCTTTTTCCTTTTTTGAACTTATATATATATATGTGTGTGTGTGTGTGTTTCAAATTTCAGAACAAATCCAGCAAGTTCGAGAGTGGGTAAGTCGATTTCATCAACCCCTAGTACTCAGATGGTTGTTATTTTATCGATCACGATAGGATGAA
>NC_142934.1:46265193-46267693 GCF_046866305.1 Octopus bimaculoides
CAACAATAGCACTATTAGCTCTCTTTGGGTATTTGTCATGAGAGGTTTTTCTTGCCATTTATCAGTAAGAATATCCAAGGCAGCAGTTTTAGTACGGGTTTTCATACGCTTAGCTTTTTCTGTGCTTGTTTCTAGTAGTCTAATTCTGGGATTTGTTGTATTTGGAATTCACTTAGATATTCAATTGATTTTTCCTTTCATCCTTTTGGGGTCGATATATTAAGTATCAGTGAAACATTGGGGTTGATCTAATCGACTAGTCCCCTCTTCACACATTTGAGGTCTTGTGCTTTGCTTCTAGTAGAAAGGATTATTATTATTATTATTATTATTATTATTATTATTATTATTATTATTATTATTATTATTATTATTATTATTATTATTATGTTACGTTCTGAGTTCAAATTCTGCCGTGGCCGACTTTGCCTTTCATCCCTTCGAGTTCGATAAAATAAAGTAGCAGTTGAGCTGAGGTTGGTGTAACCGCCTTAAATCTCCCCCACCCCGAACATCCATCAACCACATGCCCGGCTGGCAGAGGGCTCTAAGCGCCTAACGCTATTCTAGGTGTCAGGAACGCTGCTTCGGTCTCTGCTGCCTTTGTATCTAAGAACGCACAGATTATTTCATACAAAACATCCTTCGTGTTCCGCATCGAAATAACGATCGAACCTAATTTTTCTTGCTAGCATATCGGCATACCGTTTCATTCCTAATTGTCTCTTCTAATCTAATGACTAGGCTCCCTTTCCAATCTATCGTTCCTTGTAGCTACTTCTTTCTATCCCAATTGATTTTAATGAAATAGCTCCCTTCAGGGAGAGAGAGAGAGAGAGAGAGAGAGAGAGAGAGAGAGAGAGAGAGAGAGAGAGAGAGAGACTCGTCACTGGTTGTTAACGAACGCCTCCACCAACTCCTTCCTAACTAATTCGTTAATCCAGTCCTGCCGTCTTTCAACGTCGGAAACGACGCGCGTGGTTTTCAGTTGCTATACACCCTTCTATATGTCCTATCTAGTCTGACTACACTAATCACAAGATTGTGGTTTGCGTAGCCGACCAGCTGAAATTGTTGATATTCTACGCTATTCCTATCTGCTGATTTCACAAAAAAAAATCTAATCAAACATCATTTTCTTTCAGCAGCTGTTCTCGATCGATAATGATAAAATATCTCAAAGCTTGATATGTACTTGGGTAGATTCAGTTGGGTACATCCCATGACAATATGAGTTGCAATCAAAAGTGGCGAGCTGGTAGAATTGTGAGCACGCCGGGCAAAATGCTTAATAGCATTTCGTCCGTTTGCATATTCTGAGTTCAAATTCCGCCGAGGTCGACTTTGCCTTTCGACTTTATGGGGTCGATAAAATAAGTACCAGTTGAACACTGGGGTCAATGTAGCCTATTCAGCTCTTCTTCCGGAATTGCTGGCCTTGTGCAAAAGTTTAAATCAATATGAGCGGCAATCAAAGGCGTCGAGCTAACAGAATCGTTAGCACGCCAGGCAAAATGCCTACAACGTTTCGTCCATCTTTGCGTTCTGGGTTCCAATGCCGCCCGGGTCGACTTTGCCTTTGATCCCTTCGGGCACGATGAAATAAGTACCAGTTCAACACTGAGGTTGATTTTATCGACTTTCCCGCTTCCCACAAATTGCTGACCCTGTGCCTAAATTTGAAGGTAATATTAAGTGGACAAAGTATTCAGGGATAGATTCAATGGAGTGTGCCCTAATATCAGAATATATTGCACCTTTGTACTGGGATAGATTCACTGGGATGTGCCCTAATGGCTGTACATGTAGCAGTTATATGCTAAGGTAGATTCTGTTCGTTATACTTCAGTGTCAATATAACACAAATAGAATCGGTTGAGCAGTTGAAAAATTACGTTGCGGTCATTAATACCTCCTTGTTTTTATTTTCATCTTTCTGGGATCAATAATATATCATACCAGTCAAGTATTGGGGTTTTTTTTTACTGAGCAATCGACTTTCTATCCGCAAATTATAAATCCGTATGCTTATGCTGGAAATCAATATTTTTGACTGCAAACCGAATAGACTACTCAAGAAGAGAAAGGGGGAAAGAGAAAGGAAGAGAGATGGGGGAAAGGAAGGGGGAATGAGAGAGAGAAAGGGGAAAGGGAGAGAGAGAGAGAACGTTGAAGAAGAAATCCATCACCAGATGATAGTGGTCCAGCTTCGCCAGATTAAGTAGTTTCCTGAAGAAATTGAACAAAAACTATGCAAAGACACTACATATGCTGCTATGGAAAGTGATGACTCAGCCGGAGAAAGAGAATAGTAATAATAAATAATAAATAAATAATAAAATGATAAATAAATACATAAATATGTTTATTTAACACGTTTCTTCCTTCTTCACTGAAGCTGAAAGAGAAGCAAATAGATCATTTTGTAAAACCTTTATTTCTCTGACTACATCCCAAATGTATCGATCTGTTTCAGCCAATACATCTTTCTTTCAGGCAC
>NC_142934.1:46277693-46285193 GCF_046866305.1 Octopus bimaculoides
CTTTTATTTTTTATCTTTTACTTGTTTCAATCATTAGTCTGCAGCCATGCTGGGGCGCCGCATTGAAGAATAAGTTAGTCGAACTAATCGAACTCAGTAATTTTTTAAATTTTTTTAATTTTTTATCCTGGTACTTATTCTATCGGAATCTTGTTGCCGAACCGCTTAGTTACAAAGACGTTAACACATCAACACCAGGTTGTCAAGCGGTGATGGGGGACAAGCATAGACAAAGACACACACACACACACACACACACACACACACACACACACACACACATAGATATACAGAGAGAGTGATAAACACACACACACATATATATGTAACGCGCTTCTTTCAGTCTCCGTCTACCAAATCCACTCACAAGGCTTTGGTCGTCCCGAGGCTATAGTAGAAGGCACTTGTCCAAGGTGTCACACAGCGAGACTGAACTAGGAACAATGTGCTCGGGAAGCAAGCTTCTCTCCACACAGCCACGCCTGCGCCAACATATTCTTATTAACTACCTTCATATAAAGCCACCTTCATGGTCGGTATATGCATAAACTGTATTGTAAAGTGTAATCTTGTTTCCCAAACTCAAATTGCCTCTTTTTAAAGATGTAGTCATTTCCAAAATCAGGAAGATCTCCGAAATCCGAAAAACTTTTGTCTCCACACATTTCGGATAAAAGATTACCGAATCTAGTAGTAGTAGTAGTAGTAGTAGTAGTAGTGGTGGTGGTGGTGGTGGTGGTGGTGGTGGTGGTGGTGGTGAGAGTAGTAGTAGTAGTAGTAGTAGTGGTGGTGGTGGTGGTGGTAAGAGTAGTAGTAGTAGTAGTAGTAGTAGTGGTGGTGGTGGTGGTGGTGGTGGTTGTGGTAGTGGTGGTTGTGGTGGTGGTGGTGGTGGTGGTGGTGGTGGTGATGGGAGTAGTAGTAGTAGTAATGGCAGGAGTAAGAATAGTGGTAGCAGTTGCAGTAGGTGGAGTAGTAGTAGTGGTAGTAGTAGTAGTAGTAGTAGTAGTAGTAGTAGTAGTAGTAGTAGTAGTAGTAGTAGTTGTAGTAGTGTTAGCAGTAGGAGTAGTGGTGGTGGTAGTAGTAGTAGTAGTAGTAGTAGTACGAGCTGCAGCAGCAGCAGCAGCAGCCTTTATTTGTGCTGCCAAAAGCGTCATTATCATCTGTTGCTAACAAGTGTGCGGCCGCTTGTTAAGGAAGGAAGCGGTGGGAGTGAAGGCGATAGAGAGAATAGCAACAGTATTTCGTCGTCGTCATTTTACCCATGACCTTTTAACTCTAGTTAGAGTACGTCTGTCCGGTATGTCGTCGGATCGTCTGCTGTACAGAGCAGACCTCTTCTGTATTTGTGAGAGTGGGCATGTGTGTGTGTGTGTCTATTTGTGAGTGAGTTTGTGTGTGAGTGTGAATGTGTGTGTGAGTACGTGAGGGAGGGAGAGAGAACGCGAGAGAGGCAGACAGACAGAAGTCACACAGACGAACAGACAAACTGGCAGACTGACAGACAGGAACAGTGAATGTGTCAGTCTATTTGTGAAAAAGATGGAAGAGAAAGATAATGTGTGTGTGTGTGTACGGGTATGTATGATTTACTGTTGACTGTATGTGTTTGTATTGATTGTGTAAGTGTATGTAGGTGTGATGATACAGAGAGAGCATGTGAATGTATGAATGTATGTGTGTGTGTGTGTGTGTGTGTTTACGTGTTGATTGTATGTGTCTAATTGTGTGCGGTGTGCGCTTATGAAGATGTCGGCTGCCTATGTAAATATTTTCTTTCTGTGATTGTCGTATCTGTGTGTGTCTATGAGAGATGTTTTGTCTTTGCGTTTACGGATGTTGTGCATCCGCATGTATCTATATGTGGTGTGTATGCGTATTTCTGGGTATAGTACACATACGTGTGTGTGTGTGTGTACGTGTTAGTGTGTGATAGTGTGTGATGTATATAGCGTGTCTTTCCAGATGTTTCAGAATCCGTTGTTGAAATGACGTATGTATAAACTTACACCGAGATATATATGAATGTGTGTGTGTGTGTATTGTGGTTACGTGAAACAGTCGGTTGTATGAGTAAATATTTTCTTAATGTGTGTGTGTTTTTTGTGTATGTGTGCTGATTGGTTGGAGGTCTAACGGTAGTTCCTTGGCTGCACTTGTGCTTTTTATTTAACACACCAGAGCCAGTTAAACAGTTCATTGAAACCGTCCTCTCTAGACATGCCGCTCCATATCTAACACAAACACAGGCTCGGGATTCAGGGTTGCAGAAGGTGCAAGTGCACCCCACCTTTTTTTTTCTTTTTTTCTTTTTTTTTTTTTTTGCATGTAGGCATTGAAAACTCTTTGGATATCCTCCTGAAAAATCTTCATCGCCTAAACGAACGAGCGGAGAAATATCTTTGGACTGATTTGAAACATTATCTTTCTATTATTGGATTTATCTGATGTGGTTGATCTATACAAGCATAGTTGTTGTTGGCACTCCGTCGCTTACGACGACGAGGGCTCCAGTTGATCCAATCAACGGAACAGCCTGCTAGTGAAATTAACGTGCAAGTGGCTGAGCACGCCACAGACACGAGTACCCATAACGTAGTTCTCGGGGATATTCAGCGTGACACAGAACGTGAAGATGGACGCAATACTGCTAAGTATTTCACTCGGATGTACAAATATAATGATTATTATTATCATCACCTGTGTTTGTTTTGCTATTGAGACTGAAAAAAAATCGACCTTATTTGCAAAAGAAAGTTTGGACCTGGGTTTACAGGTCCCTAAGCAAATTTCGTTCCTGCACTTTAGCACACAAAACCAAATATGTCTCTAAAGCCTCTGAATGGTTTATTCATAACTGCACAATATAAAGAGCACTACTGCTAACAATACTTCGCTCATCATTGTAAATCCTGCAAGACTCTCATCCGAATCGCGAAGTATGTCTGCGGATATCACACAAACTGAAAGCCCTCTGCTTCACAAACTGTTGCCGACTCCCACCCACCGCCGCTTGCTGACTGGGTCACTACCATCTTTACACAATCCTTCTTAGTTTACCTTTCATCATTGATAGTTCTGTACTTAGTGGAACTGCTGTTAGGTGATTATTGTTCAGACTCTGCACCCTGAGTGCAAATCGCATCGAGGTCAAATTTACTTTTCTCCCTCGGGCTTGATAAAAAAAAGTACCAGGACAATGATCTGGCAGAATTATAAACATGTCGGACCAAATATCTTGCAGTAATTTCTTCTGGGTTTTGGCCTTCATGCATGCTAGACCTAATCCGTTTATCACCCAAGGTAGACTTAATCCGCAGCCCGGCCTTACATCACTGCCTGACACCTAGGAGTGCCTTTAACGGAGTGCACTCTATTGCACCTTTAACGGAGTGCATTCTATTGCAAGCGCTCGGAAGAGGTGTCTGGTTTTGGGCCACTTTCCCCCTACCAATCTCGTAAGTCCTTAAAGGATCAAACGTACTGTTTTCACTCAATATTAAAAAAGAAAAATAATTTATAAAAATCCCTAAAACTCCATAATGCTCGCAAACACAAGGTAAATCTTCTCCAAAACCATTGATTTCTACCAGGTTTACCATCACATACGCATAGGCATAAAGTTGCTTTCGCCAACTTAATTCGATTAAAACCAATAGGTCAACGGCCCTGACAATGTTCCTTACATTATCTTCAAACAGTTCAAGCCAAAGCTAGCCTTATCCTTGACGATCTCTTCAAACTCTGCTAGTCTGTCTATCTGCCTCTCTCTCTCTCTCTCTCTCTCTCTCTCTCTCTCTCTCTCTCTCTCTCTCTCTCTCTCTCTCTTTCTCTGGGAATTTATCCTGATCTCCGGAAACATTCCCCAATTTGTATCAATCCCAACAAAGATAACTTTCCTAACTGCCAACTGTCTGTCGTTTCCAAACCCTCGGAGATGATGAAGACACTCATTTACATTTTCTTATTCTACGGTTTTCATCTCCATCGTTACTAACCACCAGAACGGCTTCTACAAAACCAGATCTATCAAAGACCACTCCTTAGTGAGCTGCTAGATGCTCCTCGACTTCAAGAAATTTGGTTAAAATAATGTTGTTCCACTTAATAAAATCATCAGCTGTATCTTGCAAGCAAATCTCTAGCTAAATGGCGAGCCCATGGGCTCCATATATTCTTAGTTTCTTAGTTTATTGACTTCCTGTCACACCTGCTTTTGTAATGAGTATTGGTGGCGCTCTCTTTTACTCATATTCTATGAAATATGGATGTGTCAAAGTTTGGTTCAGACCTACACTTTTCTTTCTACGCATCAATGACACACTTTCTGACACAATAACAACCACTCGCATGCAGTTAGATATCATCCTTCCAAGCCTTCCGCACCCAAGCATCATCAACACTAGTGGTTCCCAAAGTGGGCGTTGAAGAAATTTGGGGTCATAATGGGGTGGCCAAAAGAGGATAATGGATGTAAAAACAACAAAATAATGGGTAAAGTAGGTTAAGTTTTATTTGTGAAATACTGTTTTGAATTTGCTGCAGAAAGTGGTCTATGTTTGTGGTGGTGAGTGTGGGGTCCACTAGAAATGTGCCCGAGGGGGGCGGTAGTCCCCCAAAAGTTTGGAAACCACTCGTCTGCACGAAACCTGGACACTTCGCAATAATACTCCTATAACTTCGTGAACAGAGACCTCGAAAACATTTTCCAAAGTCATTGCACATATAAATATTAACCACCACTTAAACATGATCGAAATGCAAATACAATTGTCAATGTTCACTACAAATACTATGCCACACAATTACTGACGATCTCTCCTCGTGATGTCACATCTTCACCGTAACTAAGCTACGTTATAAAGTCTGGTCTAGTCTGGTTCTTCAGGAAGAAAATGTAACAGCCAGCAAAGCTCACGGAGAACTCATGATGTGTTATTATTCCTGAACTTGGTACGATGCTACTGACACACATACGTTTTGTTTCATGCTTTCTTGATGAGGATGGGGGTCATCCCAAGTTAGTGGTCCCAAAGACGTCATCATGCATAGAACCGACCAGGTCCAAAAGTGTTCTCCATCGCAGGCGGTCCTAGATGTAATCAAAAATGACCTTTCGACTGAGATGAAGTCACTCGTCAAAACATTTCAACGTCTTATCAACAGACATGTTGCCTTCTTTATTTACTTTTTGTTTAGTGATACAACAGTAGCTTCTGCTTTTCGGACCTAGCTTTTGTACCTCCTCCACCCAAGAACCTTCGAGTCACTCATCTTTTTTTCCTTTCGAAACCTATATTCTGTGCATCACCCCTGACCTGCATTGGCCACTGTGCCCATTCCCCAGAACGTCCATCCTTTGGAATCTCCCCACACCTGTCCATATTTTCTTGTAGTCGACAGTTAGCAGCATCCCAAGAACATCAAATGACTCGATACTGTTGCACCAATGTATCTGTGAAGTACATCGTCGCATCCCTTTCTTCCGAATCCAATCTTTATCATTGGAATGAAGTTAAAAAAAATAATATAGATTTATAAAACTGAATTTCAGGATTGTTTTGCACGTCTTCACTGTTTCGCTTGCAGATTGAAATTGCTGAATACTAGTTAAATTTTACCAATGCCACATACTTAACGTACGAGTGTTGTTTAAACCCCAAGAGCTGCGGTTTATCATTCGGGAAAATCCTTTTTAAAAACGTATAGTGTTAAATAACACTTTATACTTCAGAGCCAGAGGAAGCGAAATCGCCCCAGATGTCTTTTGCTGTAGTTGCAGTATATCGATACCGCGCATTCGAGTCACTTTCATGACAAAATCGAATTCTCCAGCCTCACATATGTTCAGACAGTGTAAAAAATATTTGCTGTGAGATGACATTAGCAAAGCATCCAAGTATTCAACCAAAATAACTTTTGAAAAGATTCTTGGAATACTGTGAGAAAAATACATCCTGTATTCATACAACACGAATTTATATACGAGACATGGTGATATCCTCAACGAAACAATTTATCACTGATATTATCATTATAAAGATCTATGATATCATTCGGTGTTGAGCGTAATACCGTTAGAATGTATAGCATTCGGTGTTGAATGTAATACCGTTAGAATGTATATCATTCCAAAAATATAAGAAACATTCAGTTATATCAGATTATGAATATTCAGACAAAGATCTATGTTTTATTGTGTGTGTCCGTTTCTGTGTCTGAGTATGAACAAATATTATACATGTGTGTGTGTGTGTGTGTGTGTGTGTGTGTGTGTGTGTGTGTGTGTGTGTGTGTGTGTGTGTGTGTGCATTCAGCATATATATATATATATATATATCCGATATTCTACCTACCTTTATGCAAGGAGTGCTTCTTTAAAGTTTCTCTTCATGTATATTTATATTTGAAATATTAATGGCATTTGTGTGTTTGCATGTGAGTGTAATTTTAGATGGTTTTACAGTTAATATATATATATATATATATATATATATATATATATATATATATATATATATATATATATATATATATATATATATATATATATATATATATATACATATATATACATACTTACATATAGATAGATAGATAGATAGATAGATAGATAGATAGATAGATAGATAGATAGATAGATAAATAGATCGCGGTTAAAATCATATCTGCATAGTATAATTTCTGTAAATTTATATCTAATGTATTTTTACTGTTAACTTCAGTGATTAAAGCTACTTTTTCTTTATCAACAAAGAGAACATGACAGAATTCTTGATGTTGATGTTTCGGTTCCTTCCGTTACTTTCGGGTATTAATTTCTGTACTTCACAAACTTTGTCGATAAGCACTCATTTTCTATGTCGGTTTCCTTTTTACTATTCGCTGATCACTCCAGTTTGTTTTACAAACAGAGTTATTTTACTTCAGTGTATTATTATATGAAACCGAGATTGTATCCGGAGAAGATAGATTTAATATATGCATTTATTTACTATATAACAATAATAATGGTTTCAAATTTTGCCACTAAGGCAGCAATTTTGGGGGAGGGGATGAGTCGATTACGTCGACCCCAATGTTTAACTGGTACTTATTTCATCGAAATCGAAAGGATGAAAAGCAAAATGAACCTCGGCGGAATTTGAACTCAGGGTGCAGTGACAGAAGAAATACCCCTAACCATTTCATCCGGCATGCTAACAATTCCGCCAGCACGCTGCCTTTCATTGAATAATAATAATAATAATAATAATAATAATAATAATAATAATAATGATGATGATAAGAAGAAGAAGAAGAAGAAGAAGAAGAAGAAGAAGAAGAAGAAGAAGAACAACAACAACAACAACAACAACAACAACAACAACAACAACAACAAAGTATGGTTTGTAATAAATATAGATTGATTGTTTATTGAACTGAACAATATTTCAACACTGTGCCTATAATAATAATGCCCCCCCCCCCGCCCCCGGTAGCACTGCCAGATCAAGGATTTCT
>NC_142934.1:46287693-46312693 GCF_046866305.1 Octopus bimaculoides
ATATATATATATATATATATATATATATATATATATATATATATATATATATATATATATTGAAATGTGCATAGGTTTGGCTTATTGTTGTTGTTACTGCTATTATAATTGTTGCTGCAATAAAGTATCTTCAATGCATCGATTTTGAGCTCTATTTTTTAAGAGATATATATATATATATACAAAAACTCACCTGTGAGGTTTTTGCTAAGACTGTTAACAGATACTATATAATTTATAAAATTTCGTTTTATAAAAAAATATATATTTAATATATATATATATATATATATATATATATATATATATATATATCTATCTATCTATCTATCTATCTATATATATATATATATATATATATATATATATATATATATATATATATTATGAGCATATATAAGTGATAGATAGATAGATAGATAGATAGATAGATAGAATTGGTGGAGCCAGTAAGAGGAATAGAAGCCATATTGTTAATAATGCATCCATTTTATTTATTCTCAAAACGTTCTGGCAGATTCGAACATATCTGATCACTGCCGCATTTCGTCAACAGAAGCTTCTTGCCGATATATGCAAGGATACGATTCACCGGTGTAAGGCGACTTAAGACACCGCGACGTTTCGACCTTATTGAGTGCCTCCTCAATCAAAACCACCCCTCGGACCAAAGGATTAACGAGAACAAGAGCTCTTGCTTATAGAAATCGGTGAACAAATCATTTGCTGATGCACGCTGATGTCTTCCAAATAGATGATTATCCATGGAACTTACGCAGGACAGAGAGAATCGAAGCAATAACGCATCCATTCATTAGCAATACAGTCTGGCGGATTTTAACGTGAATATCTCAATCGTTGTCATTGGCTCGAGAACATGAGGTGCAGGAGGTACAAGCGCACCCCACTGAAAGTTTTGATAGACAGTATAATAATAATAACTGATATTACAATACGTGAGTTTGTTTTGAAAATATCGACCTTGTTTGTAAAACGTTTTGGGCCTGAGTTTGCAGCCCCTAAGCAAATTTTTGTTCCCGCGCTTATAATCGTTGCTACTGCCTGTCGTCAACGGAGAACAACTCCTCCCTCCAGATGATTTATTTGCTGATTCCTCTAAACATGCTATTGTCGGTCTCATCGGCTAGAGAAATGGATTTCACTGAGGAGGTACATAATGAATCAAAACATTGGGGTATCCCAAATTCCCCTTACAGCAATGAATCACGTGTGTATGCCAGAATTGATTTTACTTTAGAATATGAACGACAACCTGATTTTAGGGACTGCAAATTCCGAAATATCAAACAATTCAACAGTTTTAGCAAGTGCAGCTCCTGCCACCTGCAGTCCAAGAATTGCCCTGTTTTTTTTTAATTCTTTTTTTAGAAGTACGGTAGGTCACGTGTTTTAAATCATATTTAAATATAAATATCTGCAAAAAGAAAGAAGAAAAGAAAAGAAAATCAGGGGGATATTTCGTGAAGTGCAAGAAGGCACATATTGTGTGTATGAACATATATGTATGTATGTGTATATGTACGAATGTATATATATATATATATATATATATATATATATATATATATATATATATATATATATGTATATAACACAGTGGTGCATCAGCATGGCCGCAGCTCTAAGCTGAAACTATAAATATATATATATATATGTATATATATATATATATATATATATATATATATATATATATATATATATATATATATATGCATATATGCACACATCAAAGATACATACGTATACTTTTATTTACATATGTAGAGACGCGTGTGCGGCCTGGGATCAATTTGTTTACAGATATATATTCATACCAGGATTATGGGATTATATATACAAGTACGATTTATGCATTACCATCTTATCTACATATGTATGATAAAAAAAAATAACAGCTACAAGATGGTAATGTAGAAATGTAGAGGAATGCATCATAACGTCTAATAATAATAAATCAATAATTATGTGTGCGTGTGCGTATTTGTGTGTGTGTGTGTGTGTGTGTGTGTGTGTGTGTGTGTGTGTGTGTGTGTGCATTTGTCTTCGTGTGCGTGTGAGCTTGTTTGTGTCTGTGCGCCTGTGTGTGTGTGTGTGTGTTATTTCTTTACTACCCACAAGGGGCTACACACAGAGGGGACAAACAAGGACAGACAAACGGATTAAGTCGATTATATCGACTCCCAGTGCGTAAATGGTACTTACTTATTTAATCGACCCCGAAAGGATGAAAGGCAAAGTCGACCTCGGCGGAATTTGAACTCAGAACGTAGCGGCAGACGAAATAACGTTAAGCATTTCGCCCGGCGTGCTAACGTTTCTGCCAGCTCGCCGCCTTTGTGTGTGTGTGTGTGTGTGTGTGTGTGTGTGTGTGTGTGTGTGTGTGTGTGTGTGTGTGTGTGTGTGTGTGTGTGTTTGTGTGTGTGTGTGTGTGCGTGTGTGTGTGTGTGATCAGCGTTCAGTCTGTGTTTGAAGGAATAGGGAGAATATTATCTTATTTGGAAATAGTCGAGTGTTAGCGACTGGAAAAGAATCCGGTCGTAGAAAACCTGTTTCAATGGATTTTGTCAGATTCAATTAAGCTTCGGAAAGTGAACTTTAAAAAACAATGACACCAATGATGACGATGCCAACAACAATGACAACAACAATGACAACGTCGCCAACGGCGATGACAATGACAACGACGACGACGACGACGACGACGACGACGACGACGACGACGACGACGACAACATGGATGACACCGGCGACGATGACGACGACTACAACGACGATGACTACACAGTGACGACGACGACGATGACGACGACGACGACGATGACGATGACGACGACGACGACGACGATGACGACGACGATGACGACGATGACGACGATGACGACGATGACGACTGCGACGATGATAACAACAGTGACAACTCTGATGCTAATGATGCTAATGATGATGATGATGATGATGATGATGATGATGATGATGATGATGATGAAGATGATGATGATGATGATGATGATGATGAAGATGATGATTTATATACACCTAAAGCAAAGATGTCTACTTACTACTCATCAACTGAATTATTGAACAAGGTAACTATTGCTATCAACACCTGTTCAGCAGTGTAATCATACCAAAAGTGCTAAATATTTATGTCTCTATTGCCCACAAGGGGCTAAATATAGAGGGGACAAACAAGGACAGACAAAGGTATTAAGTCGATTACATTGACTCCAGTGCATAACTGGTACTTATTTAATCGACTTCGAAAGGATGAAAGGCAAAGTCGACCTCGGCGGAATTTGAACTCAGAACGTAACGGCAGACGATATACCGCTAAGGATTGCGCTCGGCATGCTAAAAAAGTGTTTAATATTTATGTCTTTATTGCCCACAGGGGGCTAAACATAGCGGGACAAACAAGGACAGACAAAGGGATTAAGTCGATTACATCGACCTCGAAAGGATGAAAGGTAAAGTCGACTTCGGTGGAATTTGAACTCAGAACGTGACGTCAGACGATATACCAATTTCTTTATTGCCCACGGGGCCAAACACAGAACTGGACAAAACAACTGATTGAGATCAGTAATACGTTATGATTTTACATAAAATATGAAAGTTAAAAAATTTATAAAATATACCAAAAAATCGAATGAAATTAACAATACAGAGACAACACAAATGTAGCGATGATCAGGCAACGCTCCAGCCCCACAAGCCCCGATCTACCGCTGGTACTCTTTTTTGTTCTTCTTTTATAACCTATTCACACGGTTCCTTGCACGCACAACACTCGTGCAACTTGCTTCCATCTCTTTTTGAACATACTCTCCGACAGACACCTCTTCTCCAGCCACACCTTCCTTTTCAAATGAAAAGTAAAAAATGATCGTAAATCGTGGCCGGAGATAAAGTTGCCTGTCTTAATCCCTTTTATCCTAATGTCCCATAATGCCTCTTTCGCTATTGCTACAACCGTGAGAAAACAGTTCCTACCTTCGTTTGTTAAAACTTCCTGTGGGTCAATTTTTATAATTGACTCAGTCGACAGCCGTACTCTTCCTTCGCCGGACAACAAGTGTTCAGCATAAACCCACATTTCAGATATCTCTGGACACTGAACAATAGTGTGAGAGACGCTTTCCCTGTCTCCCCCGCATCTTGGACAGGTCGGCGACTGACGCTTACCGTGCCTTGCGGGCTTATCCCAAACGGGCAAGGCACCTCTGTATCTTTGCCAGGTTAAGGACTTTTGGAAATTGTCCAACGTTCTCAATCCGAATGTACGGTCGGTGAAACAGGCTGTCCAGTTGAATAAAACCGAGACCTACAGTCGCCCCCAGGCCATCGTCGCATTCAGACGCTACCAACCCACTATATAAAATCCGTGTGGAACCCCTACCGCTGGCGTTGCCCGAGCACCGAAATAGCAAGAAGGCCTTACGGCACTCTTTATGCCATTCACTCGACCTCGGTCTACGAGAATACCAGGCTTCCTGTTCGTAAAAACTTTTGAACTCGGGGAACATTTGTCTGGCCAGCGGAGACCACACCCGTTCACTATCCAGGAGAATCCAGAGGTGCCTCAACATCAACGCATGCCTGCGCATCATTAACCAAAGCATTCCTGAACCTCCCTTTAAAGGCTTTTGACAGCAGACAGAGCGTTTTACAAGTGGCGACCTGCCCTCAGTAGTCTTACCTACTTCACGTAGGCGTGCTACTTTGGTTACGGTGATAGTGATATCATCCGCATAAGCCGTAACAAACTCCTCTAGACCTGGGTCTCTCGGAATGCCACTCAACCTTCGCAGTAGGGACTCGAGAGTCACCACATACAACAAAAGTGGTGAGAGCGGACATCCTTGACGAACCGAACGTTTGATGTAGAACGGCTTCGAAAGGAAACCGTTTACCCGAACTATCGAGTCAATGTTGTGGTACAAAGCGATAAACCACCTGAGGAAGCCAAAGCCCAGGCCGAACCGTACAAGCACAGTCGCCAGGTATCGATGGTCATCACTATTAAAAGATTTAGACTGGTCCAAATGTACCAATGCCCCACTTTTGCCAGATTTATTACCAACCCTCTCTATGGTATAGCGAATAAGATGGAGAGTATCCTGAATGGTTCTGCCTGGGATGGCACATGAAATATAGAATTATTAAAGTCTAATCTCATTGATGATACTGTCTTACGATATTTGTTTTGTAAAATTCTATGAGTCTTATTTGAGACTTCATACACGTCATAATTGTTATATTTCTCCGAAAGGTTATCTATTTTTTTGCTGTCTTAATTAATGGAATGTCTCTCATTAGCTCAGTATCTTTGGTGTATACGGCTATTATACCTTTTTCCTCTTTTTCTCTTCTGGCAGTCTTTTTTATTCGTTGTTCTGTAGTAGTCATTGTTTTCTGTTGAATTGCTGATTGTATTTTTCTTTTCTTTGTTGTTTTCTTCTCATCTTTTTCTTCTTTTTCTTCTTCCTCCTCTTTTTCTTCTTTCTCCTCTTCCTCCTCTTCCTCATTTTCCTTGCAGTTCCTTCGAATGTGGCTTAATTGGCCGCACAAAAAACATCGGGGTTTTCGGCCCGCAATAAACACCACGAGGGTCTCCTCCCCTATCTCAATTGTCTCGGGAATTGCTTCAATTATTTTAGGATCAGCCTGGATGAGGAGACTAACTGTTTGACCAGTCCAGTTAGCGTTTTCGGTAGCAGCAGCCTGGAGGAGAGTAATTTTCTCTTCCTGTTTGATTAGGACTGCCGCCACCAACCACATAGTATCCACTTCCGGTGGGATCCTTGTGATTTTAATTCTGGACGTTCTCATCCTCATATAGGTGGGGATGAGCGCCACGTCGTCTATTGAATGTCTTTGCGCAATTTCTTTGTTGGTAAACCTTACTTCCACCGTTCCGAATTTCCTGCCTCTTGTCAGATAAACCACGTCGCTCCATATTGGCTTCAGGCACTTCTCTATCTTCTCTTCTGTAATTCTCTCAATTTTTCTTTTTTGCAAACAGTAAGTTTTAAATATTATTGTCTTCCGTTTTTCTTCTAGTATTAATTGCGCTGGTGGTTGTATTTTAACCACGTTATCGTTCATTTGCATCATTCCACTGTATTTCATGAAGTCACACTTATTCGTCGAAAGCAGCCGGGTTCCACCTCCAGCTGCCAACGCAAAACTTATTTTTCTTTTTTTGGTTGTTCAGTTTGGATGCTAGGTGCATCAGTTATTCATTGGACACAAAACTTTTGTTTTTTGGCAAACTCGGGAATTCTTTTAGTGAAAGTTCTGACGAGCTTTCAGAAACATCTCCAAATAACTCATACATTTTGTCATTCTTTTTTGCAACGAGGTAATCAAAAATTTCATTTTCGGGGGAATCCACTATTTCTTTGCTCGTAGTTGGGTCCTCGCTAGACAACATGCAATTCTTCGTTTCAACAGGAGAAACAAACATTTCTGTTCCAACCGTAGGTTCCTCGCTAGACGACATTCTTCACCCACCCCCGCCTCAAACGGGGGAATGAACAACGCGTGCCTTCTTCAAGTACTTAGTGTTTTCAAATGAAAACTCCAACAGTTACGAAATTCAACAATTTAACAAGAAACAGCAGTTATTAGAAACAGCAGTTATTATCAATAATAACACTAAGAAACAGCAATTTTCACCACGAACACATCTGCGACGCGTAAGAAACACAAGAGACAGACGATATACCGCTAAGCATTTCGCCCGGCGTGCTAAAAAAAAAAGTGCTAAATATTACAAATCAAAAAGAAAGGGAGGGAGAAAATAGCGACAAAAATGTATTCATGCCAATCTAATTGAACGTAAAATTTATATTCTTAACATATATTACGGAAGGAGGCGGTGAGCTGGCAGAATTGTTAAAGCGCCAGGCAAAATGCTTCGCGGCATTTCGTACGTCCTTATGTTCTGAGTTCAAATTCCGCCGGGATTGACTTTACCTTTCATCCTTCTGGTATCGATAAAATAAGTATCAGAGTTGATTACTGTGGTCGATGTAATCGACTTTCCCACGATCTTGCTGGCATTGTGCCAAAATTTGAAATCAATATATATTATTGAAGAAAATATAACTCTATCAGGTAAAGTAGAACATAATGTGGTTAGTTTCGTAAACGGCTTAGATACACAGGAATGACTAAATCCCTGAATATTAGGCCTGAAAAAATGCATAAGGTACGTTCGTGGAAGTTGACATACTTGTCAAAATAATGTTATTTAAACTACAGTCAGGCTGGCTATTTTTATTTATTTATTTTTATTTCACATAGAAGTAATCAAGACAGGAACTGGATTCAATACGGCGATGGCTTAGATAGTCGTCCCAAATTGGAGTAACACACACACACACACACACACACATGGATATTTGTAGTGTGTAGTGTGTATGTGTGTGTGTAATAGATAGACAGACAGACAGACAGACAGATAGATACATAGATAAATATGTGTGTGTGTATGTGTGTACGTGTGTATGCTTGCCTGCATGCATACATCAGGTCACGTAAAAGTACATACCAATCTATATGAATACATGTAATTATGCATACAAATACATATGTAAGAACACACACACACACACACACACACACACACATACACGCACACTCACACACACATACACATACAGACACACCACGTACACGCTTGCGTCCGGTTTTCGGACTGTATTTTGGTGCTGACTCAATAACGCAATCAACGGCCAGTCTTCACGTGAAGCTAGAAAAAAAAAAAGGAAGAAAAAAACCGAAGCTGAGATAATGGCAAACGAAAAACTGGACGAGGAAATTACGAAAATGTAGAGAATGAAACCATAGCGAAAGGTTGACTATTATATCGACTTAAGTCAACAAATCTCAGTAATGCGGTACAAGAAAGGGAAGAACTAGCGCAGAATTACACTGGAAAATAGGGTGCAGACTTCCCGCTGAGCTTGCACCATTTTGAAGCTCAGTATCACCATAACTCCGAAAAGATGTATTGTATGATGCCTACTATGAGCTGTGACATATGGTTCATAAATCTGGAATGTGGACAAAACGCTCAGCCATAATTTAAGAACAATTCAATGATCGTAGGGAAAAACTTCTGTTAATGGCATGGGCAACCTTTTTCCGAAAAACAGGTCCATCATCAGGCGGGCCGCACTACTAAGAATGTTGAAAGTAATTTTTTCGCTTAGTGTGCCATTCAAAAAGTCCCCTAGGCCGCAGGGTGCCCATGATTGTACTAAACAATAGATGAAGGGACGGGCGAACAGTGCCATTGTTGCGGAAGCAGGCAGACATCAGGGATATTCTTGAAGATATAATCAAGTTGAAGTAAAACTAGGCGGCTCATTTGACGAGAATAACAGACAACAGTCCAATTATCAGGAAGGTTAACCACTTGGAATCCCAGAAACTATAAATGAAGCTCTAGTCATCATCAATAGAGCTAATGGCGAAGTGACATTGATAAATCTAGACCAAGATGGTGAAGAGAAGCACTAGAGCGATGTATGAAGAAACAACGGTGACAAGTCAGCGTTCAACGAAAGAGACATAGTATTGTTAGAATTACTAATCTACAGACGCTCGATGAAGAAAATGAAATAAGAAAAGAAAAGAAAAAATAAACCATAAATTTCTTTCCAAGAGTAATAATTTTCTATCGATAAGAAATATTTCGCTTAATGAAATGTTTAACTAATATTCCTCCAGTTATATAAGAATTTCATAAACAGTAAGGGAAATGAAAACTTAATGAAAACTGTACTCTATGCAACTTTTTCTTTATTCTTTTAACCCTCTCATCTCATCTTCTTCACCCACTTATCCTTGGAGGATCGAAGGGACAGAGTCCTCAAGCACACCTTCTGTTGGGTCCTATCAGAAGCAACCGTCTCCAATTGATCTGGCTGGATCCCCAAGCGAGACCAACTGAACTCATGAATGTTATCCAACCATCTTGCTCGTGGTCTACCTCAGGGTCTTCTGCCGGTTGGTTTTGCTTGTAAAACATATTTAGCAATCCTTTCTCGAGACATTCTTTCCTTCTTCCCACATGTCTATAGTATCAAAGCTGTGATCTCTCAATTCAGAGAAGTATGTGGCTTTAGCTGGAGTGTTTCTCTGATCTCCGAGCTACGCACTCCATCGAGTAACGTTATTCGAAAAACCCTTCAGAGGAACACCTTTATTCTAAATTCGAATCTCTAACCCCACCAAATACTATGAAGAAATTATTTCACTTGTAATGACTGTACGCTATGGGGCCGCATATATTCCTTCTCTTCTCATTTCAATACATTATGATTTCAGGAAGATTTAACTGCTATTTCTAGAGTTATGATGATTATGTAGAGGCTCTTCTGTTTAGCCATTGTATAGCTAGTAATATATAAGATGGAAGACAAGTACCTACATCATTGCAAATATTTCCATCTTCTGGTCTCCTTTTCACTTAATATTTCACCTAGTAAGGCGGCGAGGTAAAAGAATCAATAGCACGCTGGGCAAAATGCTTAGCGGCATTTTGTCCATTCCGTCTTTATGTTCTGAGTTCAAATTCCACCGAGGTCGACTTTGCCTTTCATCCTTTTGGAGAAGATAAAATAAGTGCGAGTCAAGTATTGAGGTCGATGTAATCGACGAGCCCCTCCCCTCAAATTTCAGGACTTGTGGCATTAGTAGAAAGTAATATTTCGACTAGGATATATCGCTCTAAATTCTCATGTATATATTCTTAAATGTGCACACACTGACTCATACATGCATATATACATTCATACATATACATGCATATGCAAACATGCAGATCCATATGTACATACATGTGCACACAAGCATACACACATACGCGCGTGCGCGTTCATATATAAACACATGCACAAGTGTGTGTATGTATGCGTTGGTGCGGGTGCATGCATGTATGTGTGCGTGCGCGCGCGCGCGTGTTGGGGATTTTGAAACGGTATTTAAACCCGAAATATAATTCTATTGAAATTGGTTGAGTATACGTGTGAAAGCATGTGTATGTATGTAAGTAGTATAAGTATTCATATGTATGTGTGCGTGTGTGTGTGCGTGTGTGTGTGTGTGTGTGTACACGTGCATATATGTGTATGTGTGTGTGTGCGTGTGTGCGTTTATACAAACATATACATATGTATTTATATACATAGTGTCTGCATCTATATTAGTGTAAGTGTCGTTATGTAGAGCAATGAGAATTGGTAAGGAAGTGCTATCAGCATTATTTCTCATTCTCTATCCCCTCTCTCTCTCTCTCTCTCTCTCTCTCTCTCTCTCTCTTACAGACACACTCATGTACGCACGCACACACGCACACACACACACACACACACACACACACACACACACACACACACACACACTCATACACGTCTACACATCCACAAACAGTCACCCATTCAACTTATTAATTGAATGAAAAGACAGAAGATATAACAATTACTTTAGGAAGAGGAAGTAGAAACTATCACATTATTATTATAGGCGTAGACTGAAGAGGGGCGCTTGGCACCTCGAGTAGCGTCAAGCGCTCATAGCCCTCCGCAAGGAGGCGGGCAATGTGGTCGGTGGTAGTTCTACTCTAGCGTTCTATAGAGGGCTAGTGGAGGGAAAGTGCAACGACGTTCTCGGGGAAACTATGGGCGTCGATAAAGATCAACTAACCGGTCTGTTTCGGAGAACTTTCGGGCCTGGGCCTATGAATAACTTCCAGAAATCCCTTGCCTGGCAGTGCTACCGAGGAGCGCTGCCTGTTCGCGATAAACTTTACAGGCACGAAAGTGCTGTCAGCCGGGCCTGCCCGAGGTGCACCCAGAACGACGAAACCGTTCTGTACGCCCTAGTCCAGTGCCCGAGTATTGCTGACCTGTTGGTTTATGTCAAATACTTGCTGTCGCGTGTAGGACGGAACCGGTTATCAGCTGAATCCATTGTGAGAAGTGCTCCGCCGTCCTCTTTTGGCCGAGAGGAGAGGACAATTTTTATTTGTCTAGTAGCTGTAGCGAAAGAGGTAGTATGGTGGACCCATTTGAAAGGGCTAAAGACAGGCACTTTCCTCTTTGGCCTAGCCCTCATCAACTTTTTCAAGTTTCACTTGAAAAGGAAGTTGAGGGTAAGAGAGAGAAGTGTTGCCTTGTAGTAAGTTTGTTGAAAGGTGGGTGAATGTTGGAAGAATGGCCAGTGTGAAAGGACCAATTCTGAGCGTGCACCTGTGAACAAAAGGAGAAGGGCTCTTGCCTTGTTGTTCAGGCACCTGTGAATTTTGTGGGTTTTTCTACGAGGTCCTTAAAGCGCCTCCCCTCTTGGGAGTTTTTAATTGTTTAATTTTTAATCGTTATATATATTGTTGTAAAAACCATTGTATCGTCCTGTTTTTGTCTTTTATGTTGTTGTATGTGTTTTAATGTAATTTTATGTAAATCCTTGTGGCCAATAAATGAATTTATTATTATTATTATTATTATTATTATTATTATTATTATTATTATTATTATTATCATTATCATTATTATTATTATTATTATTATTATTATTATTATTATTATTATTATTATTATTATTATTATTATTTTATGTTTGACTTTTGCTTTGCATTTGTACAAGTTGGATCCAAGTTTCACCCAGAGACCTCAAGAGACAACAAGTTAGAAGTTCATGTAGGTGTTATGCCTAGGGTACCATATATTTGGATTGTGTTTGTTTTAAAATTTGAGATCACATAGACAGTATTTTACGTAGGATATGGGCAGTTCCCATGAGCACTATCTTTTGAACTTCAGCCATTTTGGGGTTTCTTGGTATCTGAGCTAGGTAGTAATCAGTCCGTTTCGCTGTCATTCCCAGGGCACCTATGACAATAGGTATTGTTTTAGTCTTCAGGTTCCACATTTTGCCAATTTCTATTTCAAGATCTTTATATTTGCTCAGTTTTTGGTAGGTCTCGACAGATACGTTTATATCGATTGGGACAGTCATATCAATGAGGAGGCATGATTTTTGTCTGAAGTCTTTCAGTATGATGTCTGGCCTATTTGCATCTATCTTTCTGTCAATTTGAATGGTGAAGTTCCAGAGGAGTGCGATGTGATCATATTCAAGTACTGGGGGTGGTTTGTGTTCCCACCAGTTTTTATCATGGGGCAAGTCCAGGTTTTTGCATATTACCCAGTGAATATATTGTGCAGCTCTATCATGCCTGTTGAGATACTCTGTAGGCGCAAGCAGACTGCACATGGAGACAACATGATCGATGGTCTCATTTTGTTGTTAGCATATACGACATAACGGGGAGCTGCCGTTCTTTAATATGTTGGCCTGGTAGTTCTTTGTAGGTAGGCATTGATCTTGGGCTGCTATGATAAACCCTTCTGTTTCTGATTTCAAGACAGAGGCCATTAGCCATTGACGGGTAAGGGCTTTGTCAATATCTGCATTATTCGCTCTCTTTGGGTATTTGCCATTGAGAGGTTTTCCATGCCATTTATTAGTCATAATATCTAAGGCAGCAATTTTAGCACGGGTTTTCAAGCGCTTAGCTTTTTCTGCGGGTGTTTCTAGTTCGTCTAATTCTTGAATTTGTTGTAATTGGAATTCACTTATATATTCCTTTGCCTGTTTTGTTACTGAGTAAGATGCTTTCTTGCTTTCATGTTTTGAGACAAGTTTTAGCATCCAGTCCTCAGAGTTTTTGAGATAGGTGTCTAGGCCAATTGTGGCTGCCTTCATTGTTAATGCCAGCTGTAGAAGTCCACGTCCTCCCACTTTTCTTGGCAGATAAAGACGTTCTATATCTGCCTTAGGGTGGTGCATTCTATGCATTGTCAACAGTTGTCAAAAGCCTTGTGAGTGGATTTGGTAGACGGAAACTGAAAGAAGCCCGTCGTATCTATGTATATGTATATATATATATATATATATATATATATATATATGTATGTGTGTTTGTGTGTGTGCGTGTGTGTGTGTGTGTGTTTGTGCGTCTGTGTTTGTCCCACAACCATCGCTTGACAACCGATGCTGGTGTGTTTACGTCCCCGTAACTTAACGGTTCGGCAAAAGAGACTGATAGAATAAGTACTAGGCTTCCAAAGAATAAGTCCTGGGGTTGATTTGCTCGACTAAAGGCGGTGCTCCAGCATGGCCGCAGTCAAATGACTGAAACAAGTAAAAGAGAAAGAGAGATAGAGGAGACTGGTCTACAAAAATCTCTGAATATTTGATGACCTGAGTCAATACCTGAAGAGAATAACGCAGTGATGTTTTGTCTGAAAGAAAATCTTTTCATAAACATGTTGTACTAAAACCACAATATATATCGGAGTAAAGCAAACATCGTCCCAGCAGTCACTTTCAGTGATGTTATACGTCAAGTATGGTATACAGACTGCTATTTTAATTTAATGTTATTTCAATTGCGCACATTGAGTTTATTTCAACCTGGAAAGCTTTATGCAATATCGGTACATGTATCATTCACTTTTCGCTCGAGATTGGAGGGGAAAAAATTCGCCTAGGCACGTGTCGACTGGGTACATGTCACGGACTAAACCAAGAAGACTGAAAGGTGGGACAATGTTTGCCTTTTTCCCATTTATAGTATTTTTGACACAATCAATAAAGAAATTTTTCACTCTGATAAAAACCACAGGTTTTTAAATTGTGTAGATGCGTTAAGTATAGTACACATATGGCTATTTTGATTTAATGTTGTTACAATTGCGTACACCGAATAAATGTGTGTGTGTGTGTATGCGTGCGTGTGTGTTTGCGTGTGTGTGTGTGTACAGATAGGTATGTATATATGTATGTATGTATTATCAAGTGGCAATCTTTATCACCAGCTTAACTTGGATGTTGTGTTAGAACATAGGATACTGTGTTATCTACCTCGAGAGAATCACTCATATGGACTCGTGGTGCATAAAAGCACACGTATATATATCGTCGACAAACGAAAACTGTCTGCTACGACTACCAAAATTGCCAGATCGCTCTAGACATCTAGCAGCGATATAACAGCTAAGATAAGCATTGCCTTTCGGTATTAATGCAGATTTTTTCACTATTATTCTTTTACTCTTTTACTTGTTTCAGTCATTTGACTGCGGCCATGCTGGAGCACCGCCTTTAGTCGAGAAAATCGACCACAGGACTTATTCTTTGTAAGCCTAGTACTTATTCTATCGGTCTCTTTTGCCGAGCCGCTAAGTTACGGGGACATAAACACACCAGCATGGGTTGTCAAGCGATGGTGGGGGGATACAGACACACAAACACACATACATACATACATACATACATACATACATACATACATATATATATATGTATATATATATATATATATATATATATATATATATATATATATATATATATATATATATATATATATATATATATATAAATTCAATAATAGGACGAATTCTTTTACAAGAATTTATCAAGTAGCTAGCGTGAAAAAACCTCATAAGGGAAAAATCCATCAATTATTCCCGAAATATATATTTATTTTTATATAAGGGCATTACTATACAATAATGCCTCACGCTATGAGGGACTCTAAGGTCAGACTACCATAAAAAGCACATTTTTAATGCCCTTATATAAATATATAATATATATATATATATATATATATATATATATATATATATATATATATATATATATATATATATATATATATATATACATACATGCATACCTATATACGACGAGCTTCTTTCAGTTTCCGTCTACCAAATCCCCTCACAAGGCTTTGGTCGGCTCGAGGCTATAGTAGAAGACATTTGCCCAAGGTGCCACGCAGTGGGACTGAACCCGGAACCATGTGGTTGGTAAGCAAGCTACTTACCACACAGCCACTCCTGCGCCTATGTTAATTATTTTTAATAAACCCACTGGCTATTTGCGACATCATTGCCTGGGTAGGCATTGATATTCTTTATATTGTTTGACAGGAAACTCGGCTGTCATGTCGCTAATAAACATTTGTCACCGAGGAGCCCATAGCAGCGCTAAATCAGTTCTGGCGGTTTCGGCAGCCTTAGCAGACTGTTCTCGTCGGTGGATGGTATAATTACGTGTGCTTTTATGCACCATGAATCCATATGAGCGATACTCTCATGGTAAATAATGCAGTATTCTGTGTTCTAACACATCTAAGTTAAGTTAGAGATAAAGAATACTTTTTGGTTTCAATATTGCTTTTGTTGTTATTAATATATGTATGTATGTCATTCTTCAGTTTATTTCAATATTTCTTGCCAATAGAGAAAGACCCGGTTTCTAACCTAAATCCAAGACTCCTTCATTGGAATTTCAACATCAATAATAGGGTATTTTTGTTTGTATGTATGTATGTATGTATGTGCAGATTTGTATGTTTTATGTATGTATTCTCATGCATATAGTTGCATATCTAGACATGCTCATATATATTTAAATGATAAACTTCTGGAAAGTTTTACAGATTTTTACAGTTCCAGAGATGGGTTGGATCTGTAGACTTCGAATTAGCTTTCTCCTTTCTGGTTCTGAGACGCTTACTTTCTCAAGGTTGGTATTTGGGCAGTGTGTTACATATCCCAGGGCTCCAATAATTATAGGTATAAATCTGGCATGTATGTATGTATCCGTCACAGCACTTTTCTCGTAATCTTTTGCTACCAACTACCGAGAAATCCTTGAAACGTTGGTCGATATAAGAACATTGTAGAGACAAACTAAATATAAAGGACTGAAAAATAAATATGAAAAATTTTTTAATAAAAATGTTCGAGTAGAACACAAACGTAGTTTCAATAAGTATCAATTTTTACGTTCTAATACTCTTTTTTCTTTTCTTTTCTTTCTTTGCAGATTACTTTCTACCGTAGTGATGGAATTTGTATCGATTTTACCCTTTTAAAATAAGTTTAGATCAGACGCATATCCCATAATGCATGCTCTGCGAATTCAAACTGGGCTTTTCAGCAATAAAAGTAGTAAGAAATATTTTATCTGTCTATGAAATGGGGCTTTAAGTGTCCTTGCATTTCAACGGTGGTTCGATCACTTTCGCTCGGGAAATTTTTCTCTCGTAGATTCTCTTCCACCTAGGCGATCAAGTTCTGTTAATACTGAGCTTCTGAAGACCGTAGTTGAGAAAAATTCAAAGCAAAATGCATGAGAATTTGTAAACAAGCTTAATTCAAGTTACACTTTGATTATAAAACACCTTCATGGAGTAGAAAAAGTGTCTAAGTATGGTCAGTAGGTCCTTATTATCTTATTACTTTTCAGCCTAATCAAAGAATTGATCTCTACTTGTCATTGAAAAGTAGACTTGCAACGAAGATTTCCTGGCTAGAATCACCCCAAAGAAGAAAAGTGGGCCCTCTATAATCATATCCAAAGAAAACGACAATGGTTAGCACCCAATGAAAGGTAAGAATCCATCCCTAAAGCAGGATTACAACCGGAAAAGTTATGCTCTGTGTTTGATAAGATATGAAACAGTTAATGCGGAGAAGTATTGCTGTCAGTTGGAGGCTTTGCATTAAGACTTTAAGAAAAAACACTCATCATTGGTCAGTCGTGGTCAGGTATGTTACTGACCCAGTAAAGACTGTGGCACAAAGTATGGAAGTTTCTTTTCTCATCTTCACTCTCCTTACCTTGCTACACTTGACTGTTATCTTTTCAGACCATTGCAACATTATTTAGAGGGAAATAGTTTTTTTTCTTTTTTTTACTTGAGGAGATGTTATAAATATGATATTGAGTGTTTCTTTGCCTCGAAAGCCGAAAGATTTTATGCCTGGGGGGGGGGGGGATGAACAATTTACCTAGGAGATGGAATTATGTTACCAATAATTTGAGAAAATAATATGTTGATCAAAGTAACACAGACAGACAGACAGACAGACAAACAGATAGATAGATAGATAGATAGATAGATAGATAGGCAGCGAGCTGGCAGAAACGTTAGCACTCCGGGCGAAGTGCTTAGCAGCATTTCGTCTGCCGTTACGTTCTGAGTTCAGATTCCGCCGAGGTCGACTTTGCCTTTCATCCTTTTAGGGTCGATAAATTAAGTACCAGTTACGCACTGGGGTCGATGTAATCGATTTAATCCCTTTGTCTGTCCTTGTTTGTCCCCTCTATGTTTAGCCGCTTGTGGACAATAAAGAATTAAGATAGATAGATAGATAGATATTCTTTAACAAGTATAGTAGTGACAGTGACTTCGAAGTTTCGGTCAACTAAGTCATTTTCGCACGGTGCTACATTTTAGTTCTTGCTTTTATGACTTCTCTGTTATAAAATTTTCTTGGGTAGGTGGAGCCCTGGTGAAGGATAATTAACTTGTAACACAAGTTGTGATGGACAGGTATTATGGAAAATTTTTATTGATTAAATTTGTTATGTTATACTTCGGGATTTATTCATGCATGTAGAACTTTGTGATCAGGTGTAACTATTTAGGCGTGTTAGCTTCGTGTCAAGGCGTTGCTATTTAAGGATTCTCAAAATATAACGCCAAGATCAAAGAAACACTTTTTTTTTTCCTATTGAAATGTGACAAGACGTTCTTTCTCATCTAATCTAATATACATCCACGTATACATACATACATACATACATACACACACACACGTTTTTATATGCAACACGCATATAATATATACATATATATATATAAAATATATGTATGTATGTATGTAAATGTGCGTGTGTCTGCGTGTGTGTATATATATATATATGTATGTATTAGTACTGCTGAATCCATATATACAATCCATATACACAATCCATATATTATGACATGTATATGTATACACACACACACACACACACACACACACACACACATACACACACACACATATATATATCAATTAAAATTAAGGATAAAGTCTATACAGGAGTTTATCAAGTAGCTTATATATGTATATATATGCGCGTGTATGTGTGTATATATATATATGTGTGTGTGTGTGTGTGTGTGTGTGTGTGTGTGTGTGTGTGCATATATATGTGTATGTTTGTGTGTATATTTGTATGTATGTGCGTATATATATATATATATATATATATATATATATATACACAGATGCACACACACACACACATACACACATTATATAGGGTTGCATGTACGCCTGTGTATGTGCGCGCGCGCGTATAATTAGGGTAACTGTTATATATGTACTTAGAAGCTGCAGCCGTTTCTATAGCTACCATTTAACATCCACCTTGCTTCTAAACGTAGCTGATGTGGCAGCTGTGATGGCGAAACAGTATAATGTTAGATATGTTGGTGTATTGTTACCACAGATGCTAGCGGCTTTCCATCGTTCGTGGGTGTGGTTTTCTTTTATCCTCCTGCAGTTGCGAGTGATGCTGTTACTGCTGTTGCTGATGTTGTTGTAGCTGCTGCTCGTTTATCGGCAAGGAATTCGTTTTAGAATCAATATATTTGCTGATCCAACTTTCAATGTAAGGCGATAAAATTTTATATAGTTTTGTACTAAGTCCAAGTCTTCAAGTATAGCAAGGCTGTGGAAGAGGATTAAAAGAAAAAAAGAAGAAATGTGTTCTTTTGTTAGTGGCTGGTGGCGATGATAAAAAACGATGCCAACGATGGTGGTGGTGGTGATGATGATGGTAATGACGACGACGATGACGACGACGACGACGACGATGATGATGATGATGATGATGATGATGATGATGATGATGGTGATGATGATGATGATGATGATGATGGTGACGACAATCCTTTCTACTAACGGTACAAGGTCTGAGATTTGCTGGGAGAGGACTAGTTGATCACATCGACCCCCCCCCCCCCACTGTTTCACTGGTACCTAATTTATCGACCCCGAAAGGATGAAAAGCAAAGTCGATCTCGGAGGAATAATAATAATAATAATAATAATAATAATAATAATAATAATAGCAGTAGTAGTAGTAGTAGTAGTAGTAGTAGCAGCAGCAGCAGCAGTAGTAGTAGTAGTAGTTGTAGTAGTTGTAGTAGTAGTAGTAGTAGCAGCAGCAGCAGCAGTAGTAGTAGTAGCAGTTTCAAATTTTGGCACAAGGCCAGCAACTTCGGGGTAGGGATTAAGTCGATTACTTCGATCCCAGTGCTCAACTGGTACTTGATTTATCGACCGTGAAAGGATGAAAGGCAAAGTCTACCTCGGTGGAATTTGAACTCAGAACGTAAAGACGTCCGGCTCGCTAACGAGTCTGCCAAGCTCGCCGCCCTTACGATAATAATAATAATAATAATAATAATAATAATAATAATAATAATAATAATAATAATAATAATAATAACTGCCCTGATGCACTACCAGGCAGTGGCTCTCGTGGCTTCTGATCTTAATTGATTGGAAGTGGTAAAAGATGGGCTACAGCAAATATTCTGCTCAATACCACAGATTTGCTTGTCAGTTGTTTGACCTTAGCCAGTTGAGCATGTCTCTTAGTGGCTGACGATATGTGCATCTCTGATCATGAGCAGGAGTAGTGGGGGAGCATCATAGCCATGTGTTGAGAAGACTTCTTTGGGGTTTGGATAATTCACCTCTGGAAATATGGGTGTTTCGTTCAACATCCTTAAACAACCTTTATTCAAGGACCATTTGAACGGGATGGACTACTCGACCTGAAGAAAATTCTAACTGGGCCCCACCTGCTAGGTCATGCGCTGTTTATCTTGATATGAGATCACCATGTCGCGCACATAGGGTTGGGATGCATGCGCCTGGTGTACCCTTATCAGACGGGTAGTCATGATAGGTATAATGTGCTTCGCATATTTTACCCCAGTGTCACTTTGATGGCATGCACTACTCTCTCACTCAATAATAATAATAATAATAAATTAATAATAATGGACTTTCTCGTTGAAGATGACGTATGATTGTTCACAAATGATTTGCTTATAGTGATCAAATATTTGTGCTGTACATTAACTCACTCCCTCCATCAAATCGACGTTGGCTGGACAGGTGCATGGTATATCACAAGTTTGATATCGAGGTGATCGCAGGGCAACGTGAGATGAAGTGCTTTATTCAAGAATACAATGAAATGGACTTTCGTTGCATGCTGCTAACCATTCTGCCAGCTCACCGCCTAAATAATAATAACTATGATAATTTTTCACTTTATTTGCCACGTGAGTCCATTTATTCATAGAAAGGATGTAACAGCGGAGTTGTGGGACGCGTAGAGATGTACGTACATATCTATATGAAAACAAGCGTGCGTCGCTGAGCCGTTATACAATATATTGAGACATTAAAAATGTAGGTTAAGATGCAACAAATATATGAATATATAAATATATGAATGATACCCACCCTCTCTCCTCTCTTTCTCTCCCTTCCCATACCCATCTTCCCCCTCTCTTACATCCACCTTCCCCTTCCCCCTTCATCGTCAACACCCCCTCATAAGCTCATCCCACCACACCCCCAACAAACTCCTACTCTACCTTCCCACTCCACCCCATCCAATTCCTTACACGCACCACCCACCCCCTACCCACATACCCCACCCTACCCACAGAACCCTACCTCTACCCCACCCTCAGCCTAACCCACACTCCACCCATGCCTTCCCCACCTCCCAACACCCTCACATCACACCACACCAATACCCTCGCATCACACACTACAACTGACCAACTACTTTCTCCCTTCCCCATTTTCACACTACATACGTCAAGATCACCAGCATTCTATCCCCCACACACAGCCCCTCGTTCTTCGATCACCGTTTGTTATCTCCCCCTTTTCTTAGCTCTCCTGAAAAAAGAATTTCTAACTTCCGGTCATTCATTGTTATGATCAGCCATTATTATGATTGACCGTTGACTGGACACTATTCAATTTTTTTTCTCCGTGTTTTTCTCCTTGTCTCCGTATTCTTTCTGTTGAAGAGCGTAGCTCGAAACGTCAAAGACTTTCCGTATTCCCGAGCGTCATACTAATACATCCTTTTGTTATTTACACCACCTGTCCTCGCCTGTTGTTGTTTTTTCGTATATTCTCCCATATATATATATATATATATATATATATATATATATATATATAAAAGCATAAATAATGATTTCTGGTACTTCTCTTTACCGGCCCCGAAAGGATGAGAAGTGTAGTTAACCTCGGCGAGATTTGATCTCAAATAATACAAAGAATTTCTTTCGACTCTCAAACGATTCAGTCAATCCATTCCATATATGACAACCCACCCAAGGCGAGAATCTACTGCCTGAGTTGGATCACAGCACCTCAAAACTCTGGCAACTTCTTTCTCCTGTAAAAGGAAATTGATACATTCAAACATAAATGTGAGCATCCTTTGCGTTGGAAGAGACAAGAAACCTACACCCTCTAGGCAAGCTGGTTTTAGGTAACTTTTCAATTCATTCCAATTTCTTCCTTGCCAGATATTTCCTCGTCCTCTTTGTCTTCCCTCAGACCGTCCGTTAATTCGACCAGAGATTTATTGGTACTCAAACAACCGTAAACATCATGGCGTCCCGAGTTGGAGGCGGGCTCATGTCCTCTTAATGCTCCTTAGGCACTTTCGATTTATGCGCATCTTTTTTTTCTTCAAAGTTGTTTTTCATCTTTTTACTTTCTGTGAAAGTCCTTCCACCCATTTGTGCTCCACTGTCGCGAAAGAATGGCATAGTACTCAAAGGAACGCATTGCCTGCTTGGCCTGAATGTGTTGTGTGTTAGCACTCCGTCGCTTACGACGTCGAGGGTTCCAGTTGATCCGATCAACGGAACAGCCTGCTCGTGAAATTAACGTGCAAGTGGCTGAGCACTCCACAGACATGTGTACCCTTAACGTAGTTCTCGGGGATATTCAGCGTGACACAGTGTGACAAGGCTGACCCTTTGAATTACAGGTACAACAGAAACAGGAAGTAAGAGTGAGAGAAAGTTGTGGTGAAAGAGTACAGCAGGGTTTGCCACCATCCCCTGCCGGAGCCTCGTGGAACTTTAGGTGTTTTCGCTCAATAAACACTCACAACGCCCGGTCTGGGAATCGAAACCGCAACCGTATGACCTCGAGTCCGCTACCTTAACCACTGGGCCATTGCGCCTCCACTTGGCCTGAGTAAAACTAGGTTTATAAGCATTGTTATTGTCACAGTCACCGTGAATAATCTAAATGGGTCTTCAGCAACCTAACAAAACCCGATATTGAACCGTCTTTTTTTTTATCCGCGAAGATAGCCTCTATATGAATAAGGAGTTTACATCCGTCTATTAATGTCTAATAATGTGAAGGTGCGTGGGTAAATAACTAAAATGTTAGGTAAATAACTAAAACGTCACGAACATAAGGTTATGGGTTCGATTCCCGAGCCGGGCAGCGCGTTGTGTCCTTTCTCAAGGAGTATAATCTCTCATTGCTCCAGTCCAAACAGCTGAAAATGAGCACCAGCTAATTGTTACGCCCTTGATGCTCCACTGGATGAAAACGATGTTGGCCGAAAAGATGGCTCTGTCTACCTGCAACTGCATAAGCGCAAAAAACAATTAGCGAAAGTGTGATACTTGCTACCAGGTCACACTCTCTTACGAGCGACAGCTAAGCAAGCATTACGTAGAGTATCGGCCAAAATTCTATTGTGATGACAGCACATGGAAACAACACACTGCGAACGCACCAGCAAGTCTCTGCACCAAATACACGTGTCCAATGACAGAGAGAAAGCAACATGCTCGCACAATGACAAAACCAACAAATTAGAAAAAAGTATTATGATAGACTCTGGTTTAGCCTAACACCTGGCACGTTGTTGTTGTTGTTGTTGTTGCTGTCGTTTTGAGCTATTGAGAGTTACACTGTCTTATCGTTGTTCTGTTTGTGTCGCTGTTGTAGTTGTTTCTATTGTAGATGTTGTTATTGTTGTAGACGCTCTTTGTCTCTCTTTTCCATTGATTTTTTTTCTCTGTGCGTGTGTGTATGTGTGAGTGTATGCATGTTTTCTATTATAAATATTATCCTTCTTATCCAGGATGCATTTTAATGTGCATTATAAGATGATTTTTATAGGTGCAATACAGAAGTGCATTACATGCTGCGTTATATAAATGCATCACATGATACATTAAATAAGCGTTCCATAACACATTATAGACTGTATTATATGAGTACATAAAAAGATGAATTATATACACTGATCCTCCAGTATTTAATTAGTTTTTTTTTGTAATATTTTATCAGTCACTGATGGATAAAGTACGAAACTGACCAGAGCCAAGACTTGAACTTTAAGGTCAGCAAACATATACAACAATGTATTTTGTCTGACACTCTAACCATTCCGCCAATACTACTTATTTTGTGGGATCCAATTATATATGAGTTGAATACTGTAAGGTTCGACTTTATTTTTTGATCTTTCGGGGTTGATTAAATATATAGTAGTGCAATAAATAGTGTGTGTGTATATATATATATACACACACACACACACACACACACATATATATATATATATATATATATATATATATATATATATATATATATATATATATATATAGGAGGAGAGTTGTAGTAGGAAGTGAGAGTGAGAGTGATGCGCTGAAAAAAGAAAGAAGAAACAGTACTTGGAGTGTAGCTCCATTCCAGTAGTAAACATCCATGTAAAGAATCCTTGTGGGTATTTTCCGGAGATAATTGTAGTAGCAAAGGTGGATATAGCAAAGGTAGATATATGTCATATCGTGTCATATATATATATATATATATATATAGAGAGAGAGAGAGAGAGAGAGAGAGAGAGAGAGAAAAGAACCAAAGTTCATGAACTCATCCATGAAAATCCACGTGAAACTTAACTTAATTTTAATTTTTGATAAGTTGAATTTGAGTTTTTACCTGTAAATTTGGATTTTTATCCCTATTATTATTATGATTATTATTATTATTATTATTATTATTATTATTATTATTATTATCATTATATAGTAATATATAATGGGGGTAGATTATATACCAGTTTAATATTGGAAGACATTAAATAAATACCAGTTTAATATTAGGGGTAGATAAGGCGGTGAGCTGGTAGAATCGTTATTCCACCGGACATAATGCTTAGCGATATTTCTTGCAACTTTATATTTTGAGTTCAAACTCCACTGATGTCAACTATCCTTTTCATCCTTTCGGAGTCGATAAAATGAGTACCAGTCAAACACTGGGGTCAATCAAGTTCACTCGCAAGGCATTAGTCGACCCTGGGTGTCGTGCAGTGGAACTAAATGCGAAACTACATACTCGCAAAGCGAGCCTGTTAACTACATAGCCAATAAGTTATTGACTATCATGAATCCATTTCTTCATAAATAGTATAGGCGCAGGAGTGACTGTATGGTAAGTAGCTTGAAACTATTAATATATTGAAATTGTGTAAAAATTGTAATTCTAAAAGGAAAAAATTAGAACAATGTTTTCGAGGGGTTATCAATCGGCGGGCGCTGGTGCCTCTCTCATTATTTGTTTCATCCTTATCACCCTCATCTCATTAATGTC
Source organism: Octopus bimaculoides (assembly GCF_046866305.1). Classification (NCBI taxonomy): domain Eukaryota; kingdom Metazoa; phylum Mollusca; class Cephalopoda; order Octopoda; family Octopodidae; genus Octopus; species Octopus bimaculoides. The sequence continues at coordinate 46,312,335 of NC_142934.1, forward strand.
CATGTCCAGCCCGCAGATACTTTATGTTTGTCTGTCTTTGTCTGTCCCCTCTATGTAACGCCGTTAATGGCGAAATTTATTGAAATAAAGTAGCTTGCTTACCAACCACATGGTTCCGGGTTAAGTCCCACTGCATGGCACCTTGGGCAAGTGTCTTCTACTATAGCCTCAGGCCGACCAAAGCCTTGAGTGGATTTGGTAGACGGAAACTGAAAGAAGCCCGTCGTATATATGCATATATATATATATATATATATATATATATATATATATGTATGTGTGTTTGTGTGTCTGTGTTTGTCCCCCCACCATCGCTTGACAACCGATGCCGGTGTGTTTACGTCCCCGTAACTTAGCGG